>NC_090054.1:10852831-11088017 GCF_038355195.1 Osmerus mordax | reverse complement strand
CCTTTGCTCAACCCCTCTCTCTCTCTCCCTGTGTATGTCTCTCTCCCTGTGTATCTCTCTCTCTCCCTGTGTATCTTTCTCTCTCTCCCTGTGTGTCTCTCTCTCCCTGTATCTCTCTCTCTCTCCCTGTGTTTCTCTCTATCTCTCCCTGTGTATCTCTCTCTCTCCCTGTGTATCTCTCTCTCCTTGTGTATCTCTCTCTCTCCCTGTGTATCTCTCTCTCCCTGTGTATCTCTGTCTCTCCCTGTGTATCTCTCTCTCTCCCTGTGTCTCTCTCTCCCTGTGTCTCTCTCTCCCTGTGTATCTCTCTCCCTGTGTATCTCTCTCTCTCCCTGTGTATCTCTCTCTCTCCCTGTGTATCTCTCTCTCTCTCTCCCTGTGTATCTCTCTCTCTCCCTGTGTATCTCTCTCTCTCTCCCTGTGTATCTCTCTCTCTCCCTGTGTATCTCTCTCTCTCTCCCTGTGTATCTCTCTCTCTCCCTGTGTATCTCTCTCTCCCTGTGTATCTCTCTCTCTCCTGTGTATCTCTTTCCTCCCTCTTTTCCTCCCTCTATCTCTGACTCTTTCGGTGGTATCTTTCATTCCTGCAGACATGTTGGACGGAGTTGAAGGTGGTGGCGATGGTGAGGATGATGATGTGGGGGTGGAGGAGGAGGAGGAGGAGGAGGAGGAGGAGGGGAGAGCTGAGGAAGAGCAGCGTGATGATGATGATGATGATGACGATGGCGATGCTGCTTATGCTTCTGCTGCCGCCGTGGTAGACACTAACCTGCCGGAGGCCCCTCAGACCTCCAGCCCAGCCCAGGGGCCCCAGGAGCTTACTAACCCCACCTCTGAGCTAACCTCTCTGGGTAAAGGCACCAGCCCGCTCTGGCTGTTGTGGTGGTGATGGCATGTGTTTGTTCCCTCTGTCTGCACTGTGTTTGTCCTCGTCCCTGCCACTGTCTTCATGTTGTTGCCTCGCCTTTTCCCTCTTGCTCGCTCACACACTGTGTCTTTCTCTTTTCCCCACACACACTGTACTCTATTTCTCTCTGGCCATTTTTCCCCAGTGTACTCTTTCTGTTCCTTGCGTTCTCTCCATCTGACGTACTGTGCTTTTCACTTTTCCCCTTTGACCTCCGTCTCCTATTGGCTGGGGGCATAGCGAGCCCTATCCTATGGGACAAGAACGGCAGGTGGAACTCAAGTGGATCCTGTTGTGTGAAAGGGCAGTTTTAATTCTCTTCGCTCTCTCGCTCTCTCTCCCCTCTTTCTCTTTTCCCCTTTCTCTGCTTTCCTCTCTTTCCCTCACGTGCTCTCCTTTTCTTTCCCTCTCTTTTTTCTCTCTCTCTCCCCCCCTCTCTTTCTCTCTCTCTCTCCCTCTCTGTAACTTAATAAATAAAAAGTAGTAGCTTAATTAAAAAAACTCATGCAAAAAGTGTTCCCTTGACAAAAAGAAATCATATCTTCAGAAAACGCATTTGGTAAAGTAAACTAATTGCTTTATTGCTTTTATTTATTTATTTGTTGATTTCCACTGCAAGTCCCTGCCGATACGAGATAAAAAAAAAGTACAGTAAATGGACAGGGAATATGAAAACAAACAACAAAATAGACAAATGCGTTCCCTCCCTTTGAAGCGCCAGTATCTCTCTGTCAATTGTTTTGTCTCTCCTTATTCTTTTGTTTTCAGTTTGTTTGTTATTTAATTCCTCCTCCTTTGTTTTGTAAGAAGTGTTGTCTTTAACAGACTCCCCTATTACTCAACTTTTCTGTTCTGAGAGGGCCCGCAAAGATGATTCATAATGCAAAAAATATATATAATGAAATTGGTTAACAATGCAAGTTACCTCGGCCTACATTCAGTTACTGACAGTTTGTTGATAGTTGTGAATAAATGCTGTATTTTATGAATCGGTTTTATCAGGGAAGTTCTGTACTTTGCCCGGCACTTATTGACCAGTTCAGCGCTTAACCAACTGAAAGTGTTTCTGCCCAAACTTGACAATGTGCCCTGGGCCTGTGTGCTTGTGCATGGGTGGGTTTGTTTGCATACTCGCAAACAACATCTCTGATAATTGGCATCCGTTGTGTGCATGCCTTTCTCTCTGTCTTTCTTTCTCTCTCTCTCTGTCTCTCACTCTGTGTGTGTGTGTGTGTGTGTGTGTGTGTGTGGGTGTGTGTGTGTGTGAGGTCACATATATGAAACGGTCACCCCCTCGTGCTCTTTCATCTCCCCCAGCCCAGTGCACAGACCTGGCAGGTCTCCTCTGTATGGGGGGGGGGCTAGGGGGCTGGGGGCAGGGGCAACAGCAGGGCCAGGACTTCTGGGGAGCAGGCCTGGAGATGTGTGACTCTTCAAACTAGCTAGAGGAGGAGAGAGAGAGTATTGGAGAATACATAGGAGGGGAGAGAGAGAGAGAACTTTGGCTTCAGGTGTTGGTCTGAGATTAGCAGCAGTCCTGGTGGAACACTCAGGCAGAGGGTTCCGGAATGTTCCCCCTCCCTCAGAACATCCAAGAACAGGAACACACTCCTGTGGCAAGGGTCTCTCTGCTTCTGGAGCGCGGCTCACACAGCACTGACTACCAGAGGAGAGAGGCAGGGAGGGAGGGAGGCAGAGAGGGAGGGAGGAAGGGAGGAAGGGAGGCAGAAAGGGAGGGAGGAAGAGAGGGAGGGAGGCAGAGAAGGAGGGAGGGAGGCAGAGATGGAGGGAGGGAGGCAGAGATGGAGGGAGGGAGGCAGAGAGGGAGGCCAAGTGACATCAGAACATAATTTGAACAGCCGTGCAGAGCGCAGCGCAGTGCCGGCCAGAGTGGAAAGGGTATCAGCCAGACCCAGGTGCGTGTGCACGCACGCGCACGTCGAGAAAGCGCGCGCGAGAGAGAGAGAGAGAGAGAGGGGGGAAAAAAGACTAGAGGTTGGGTACGACTTTCATATTCGCCCCATCAGGGTAAACAACATGAAATCCCTCTCTCTATCTCCCTGTGGCTATTCAGATAGCTGCGACCATATATATTCAATGTTTCACCAGCTCTCTCTCTCCGTTCACACAAACACGCTCTAAGCTGTCTATTCCACCTCGATGTCTATCTCTCTCTCTCTTATATCTGTGTATATACACGCGTGTCTTCTGATGTTCCTACAGTAGGCAGATGTCACAGATATGACACACATTAAAGCCAAGTTGCCCAAGTGCCCGTGGACCTCTGTGTGTGTATGTGTGTGTGTGCCCGTTTATGCATGTTTGTGTTGGCCCCTTTATAGCGTTTTTCCATCCCTGTGTGTGCCCCTCTCTCTGTAACCTCGGCCGGGCGCGTCAGCGCACGCGCGTGCGTGTGCGTCGCACTCCCTCACGCACCGTCCGTCTCCTCCCCAGGTGTCAGCAGCCGACACGTGGACCTGAAGCTGAACAAGCTGGCCGAGACCCAACCGGGAGCAGCTGCCTCCCCCCCCCCCCTCCTCCTCCTCCACCTCCTCCTCCTCCTCCCCCACCACCTCCTCCCTCTCTCCGCTCAGCCCCGCAGATGGACTGGAGGTATGGACACGCGCGCACGCAAATTGTTTTGATGCCGTCTCTCTCTCACACACGCACACATGCAGACATACATACGTACGTTCTACCCGTCGCTTTTCCTCTCTCTCCAGACACAAACGGGTCAGTCAGTATCTTCCGGGTCAAATGCTCTCGACCCGTTTACGCGCCATAGTCTATTGGGCCACCTCATAGCCTTAGCACTTAGCTTGTCCCTCGTGCTTACATGAACGTAGCTAAAGCCCTAACGCACACACTAGCATAATAAGGGGCCTAGGTGTAAGTAAATCACGAGCCTGTCACATCAACTATGACCTTTTCATATAGGGAAGTGTCTGTGTGTGTGTGTGTGCACGCACTGCAGTTTGGAGTGTGTTATTTCAAGTATTGACAACCCAGCCGGGGCAGTTCTGACATCTGTTTAATCATTTGAAAAAAAGGTGTGTGTGTGTGTCACAGATAGAACTCGATACCTGTGTGGACCTCTGGTGGCTCCGATCATTCTCCCGCTCTGTGCCACACAAGCATGCAGACTCTCTTTCTCACTCGCACACACACACATACACACACACTACGGTAGACAATAAACACCCACCCAATGTAAAATGGTTGATCCTAATAATGACGCAGACAGACAGACAGAAGTGTTTCTCTCTTCCAGACCATCTTTCTCTGCTCTCCATTTCCCACTGCTGAACTACCACGAAAACAAAGCGTAACCCCACAAATGTTTTTGCAAATGTGTGTGTGTGTGTGTGTACACACTCCCTTCTCTCCTTACAAAAGGAGGATAAACTCTTCCCCGGAGGATCAAGCATCCCAAAAGTCCTTGGGGCTGGTGGAGCGGCCCGCAAGTGTCTCCAACACACACACACACGCATGCGATCTCTCTCATTAGCAATTGTGTGTATGCACAGCCTCGGTGGTGCACGATAAGGGCCCGCGACGCTCAGCAGACCGCAACATTAGTCACGCAGCCCCCCCGCCCTGCACACACACACACACACACACCGACATCTCAGAATCACCATGGCCACAGCTTACCGCTGCGATGATAACAGTGATAACAGATAAAGGGCGAGAGAGAGAGAGGGGCAGAGGGGAGACCCCCAATATCGGTCTGTCCCAGGGCCACGGAGGGGTCTAGGAGAGGGGTGAGCGAGCAGGTGTTTAGAGAGAGAGCCCCTATTCTTCTGGGAGCATTATTATTAAAGGTCTGGTGTGTGTGTGTGTGTGTGTGTGCAAGAAAGAGAGGGAGAGCGTAATGTAGTTTCACCCCTATTCCTGTGGGAGGGTTCCAGGGGCCTGGTGTGTAGTCTGTGGTCCAGGAAGATATGTTTTCTTTGGTCATTATCATGTGTGTTAAGAATGATGCATGTCCCCTGAGTGCGTGTGTGGGGATGCAACACACTACCGTTCTCCCTTGGTCACCTCTGACCTGTGGGTCTGTTCTGAGGAGCTGAAGGCATATACAGGACTCCTCTCTCCCTCACAAACAACACCCAATGCGTGGCACACGAATTTGAATCAAATTGCAACTTTGCGTGTTGATGGGCTACATAGGGAACAACAGCAAAAAATATATAATGAAAACGACAGTGTCCCCAGAGCTTCCACGCGCTCATCCTGACAGATTTAAATTGGCCACCGGGCCCCTAATAAAACAGTTTTTTTATAAGCAGTGCTTCAGCAGAAATGATCGTAGGGGCTCACTGTCAAAGCAGGCATACTCAGGCCTAATTGCCGACATTGTTTTGAAATCTATAATTTGAGGACAAGCAGACTAAACTGTGTGTGCGCGCCCCCTCTCTATTATCCCTCCTCTGCACCCTGCTTAACTATCCCCCCGGCGTCTCCAGCAGTGGAACGTCTTCCTCTAATTGTCAACTTTATTACGCGTTCCGTCGTCTTATTACCGGCGCGGCGGCAGCGGCAGGCAGAAAAAGACGCCGGCGTTTCCACTCGGCTTATTGGGTGGGGGGGGGGCCTACCTCGTAATAGACTCTTTCAGCGTGCCCCTTTTTGACTCGATAGCGCGAGTAGCAAGCGTGTAGCCTTTTTTTTTTTAACACATGTTCACTTTGAAAACAATAGTGCTTTGCGTTTTGCATTATCGGAATATATTTTCTGGCTGTGGGTTTTGTTGAAAGTCAACTTAATTGCCTCGTTTTCTTTGTCTTTTCAGTCCCAGTTTTTTTTTTTCCTCGACTCATGAGCAAGCGAGTGTGTGTGTGTGTGTGTGTGTGGACGTTTAATGCAAACTATTTCGAAGAACATATCTACTGGTCTTTGCCCCAGCTCCTGGTCTAGGCTTGTGTTACTGCGTGCCAGAGGCCTTGTGTTACTGCATGCCAGTGGCCTTGTGTTACTGCGTGCCAGTGGCCTTGTGTTACTGCATGCCAGTGGCCTTGTGTTACTGCGTGCCAGTGGCCTTGTGTTACTGCGTGCCAGTGGCCTTGTGTTACTGCGTGCCAGTGGCCTTGTGTTACTGCGTGCCAGTGGCCTTGTGTTACTGCGTGCCAGTGGCCTTGTGTTACTGCGTGCCAGTGGCCTTGTGTTACTGCGTGCCAGTGGCCTTGTGTTACTGCGTGCCAGTGGCCTTGTGTTACTGCGTGCCAGTGGCCTTGTGTTACTGCGTGCCCGTGGCCTTGCTGCGTGTCAGATCAGGTGCATCCAGGCCTTCATACGTGTGCGTGTGTGTTCCACAGAGTAACGCCGAGGAGCTGCGAGCTGAGAGGTTACGCAAGGCCTCGGAGCGTCTGCGCAGTCCTGTGGTGTTCAACAAGGACTCCGCCGTCAGGAAGACCCAGCTCAAGTCCTTCAGTCAGTATGTAGAGACCAGACCAGGTAAGAGACACACACACACACACCTTCTCACTTGCGGGAAATCCCGTTAACATCTCCAGCACACCCCGCACCCACACCAGTCACACACACCATACAGTCACACACGCCATACAGTCAGGCAAACCCTCAAACTCAATCCTTTCACACACACACACCATATCGTCACACAACCCTGCGCACACGATGCAGTCCTTTCCCTTACGATCCCTCACGATCCCACATGCACCTTCACACTTGTCATTATGCATTTGCACCTCTAACTGGTTCATCCCGCACCCCTCACACTCTCCCACCTCCTGTCTTCCAGAGGTGAAGAGGCAGAGGTCGGTGCCCGAGGATCTGAGGAGAGCAGCAGAGGACAGAGGCGGCCTGATGGATGTGGACGTGCGCCGGCCAACGGAAGATGAAGTACTGTCATGCATTCTTAATTGGACTCGTCTTCTGTCCCTCCGTCCCTCCCTCCCTTCCCTTAGATATGTCTATCAGGGACCACTTCTTCCTTCCCCTCCACAAAGAGATTTCCTGTATTGATCTAACAAGGGGGGTGGTGGGGGGGCGTTTTGGGGGCGGGGGGGGTGCATGAGGCTGTGAGATTTTAATTATTACAGTAGCAGATAATCGCAGGCCCCTCGCTTTTGAAGAGAGCGTGCGTAGACGTGTGTTTTAAAAGTCTGTTTGTTTGAAATGGAGTGTGTAGAGTCAGCGTGTGTGTGTGTGGACAAGCAGACTATGGGCAAATCTCTTTCTGCCCCCCCACCTTTACCCACCCCCCAGTGCCTGGGCCCCAGGGTTAATGGGTGTTGAACCTTTCCATTATCCCGATCAGCCAAGAATTACCTGCTGAATGATGTTTGCATTAATATAATATATATGGTAATTTCCCAGCTCTTAATTACGGCCGGGCCGAGCGCAGCAAGGGGAGTGGGCTGATCATGTGTAAAATTGATTTGCCAGGGAAAAAAATATGGTGATAGAGGCGCGGGCGCACAAGAAGGGGTTAGTGTGTGTGTGTGTGTGTGTGTTGGGGGGGAGGAGGGTGGGTTCTGGGAATCAGCCCCCTGACAGACACACACACACACACTCATTTGAAGAGAGCGCAGGAGGAAAAAGTGCTGTCCTGTGTGGAATCGAAAAAATGTTAAGTTTCTCTCTCTCCGCTTACTAGTTTCATTCCTATTAAGAAAATAGAGTGCATCAGCAGGAAAAAACATTTACAGTAGATATTTCCTGGCCATCCTTTAGTGGCACATATGAATAAACATCAACCCCTACACACACCTTTTGGAGGAGGCGTCCTCTTCAGGAGTATATACTAAACAGGACGAGAGGGGTGAAGAGGAGGTCAAACAGGGTCTGAAACCATCAACGTCTGTGTGCGCGGGCGAGTGTGTTTAAACCTCCCAGTGGGTGGAGCTTAACGTCCCAGTGGGTGGAGCTTAGGGCCTGCTTGTGAGAGTGGGTGGCTGTGTGATGAGGGGGGGGGGGGGGTGGGGGTGGTGAGACAGAGAGACTTGGCGCTGATGGAAAGGTTGTGGGTTTACTACAAAGAGGAGGATCGAGACGAGGTCGAGGACGCTGAGCCCTAATTGGGCGGGGCAGGATGGGAATAGTGACCCCATTCGCCTCGTTCCCCAGGCAGATATAAACACACACACACAGTATAACCTCTCGTCATCCAATTAGGTTTGTGTGTGTGACATAAAGAATGTTTAAGAATGCAGTAGGACTACCTACCTTTACACTCCCAGTGTTTACATATGGTTCCCTAGGCTGTGGCAGCCCAAACCTATTCGACCATGTCGTGCCATAGTTTCATGATGAAGCCAAAACATTTCACGCCTCATTATGTAACATATTTTCTTTCTGAGACTTAACGTTCAACACGGAACACATTTTTGCTTCATTTCTTTGATGGATCTCCTCTAAATCTAGTCGATTTAGTTTTATGATCATTATGAACTGCGTTCAACTCTGTCGTTAACTATGCTTTGTGGGTGTTACTTTTTTAATATATATTTATCTATATAACCAATGTGTTTATGATTCAATTGTTTACTAAAGCACAACATTGCCTACAAGTGCACTAAGTTCTCCATAGATCTAGCCTCTTAAGTTGGCTCTCAGAGTGCACCAAATTGATGCATTGGAGCATCACAATGTAAAAGGTTTTCCTTGGACCTTCCTTACATTTACATTTAGTCATTTAGCAGACGCTCTTATCCAGAGCGACTTACAGTAAGTACAGGGACATTCCCCCGAGGCAAGTAGGGTGAAGTGCCTTGCCCAAGGACACAACGTCAGTTTGCATGACCGGGAATCGAACTGGCAACCTTCGGATTACCAGCCCGATTCCCTCACCGCTCAGCCACCTGACTCCTTCAGGGTCCAAAGTTCATCCAGCACATTCTCACACTGCTGTGGGAAACGCAGCAGGTTTACTAGCACCCAGTTTTACCAGCATCCGAATTAGAGACGCAGGTCACATGATTTGGGCCAAGACGACTTCGCCTAGACGACAACTTCCATCCAAGTTTTTGCTGCTGCCTATCACTAACCGGCGTTGTTTGTAGGCCCGTGTACACCGATGCCAGACAAAGCTGAACCATCTAGACAGCAGCAGCATCAAGGGCTGCTGTCAGGCCTCAACTCCCTCTGCTCAACTCCCTCTGCTCAACTCCCTCTGTGAACAGCGCTTTGTTCCCTCCGCAGCTGTTAGGAGAAGAAACTCATCTGAACGTGTTCTGTAACACCAACCCCACCGATGAACTCTCACCATCTCATCCTCCTTCCTTCCCTTCTCTCTCCTACTTCCTTTCTCCGTCCCTCCATTCTCACCCTCGACCCGTCCCGCCCCCTCTGTCTCTCCCCTTCCCTTTACTCTGTCTCCTTTCCTTTATTCTTGTCTTCCTCACTGCTCTCTCCCACCCTCTCTCTTTTCTGCTGTTTCCTTCTCATCTTTTTCCCTCCCTCACCTCCCTTCCCTCTCTCCCTCACCTCCCTCCCTCGTGTTTGTCCCCCCCTCCCTTTCTCTTCCCTCTCCTTGCTCTCTCACAGAAGGCGTTCAAAGACACCAGTCAGTATGTGGTCGGGGAGCTGGCCGCTCTGGAGAGCGAGCAGAGGCACATAGACGCGCGCGCGGCTCGCGTGGAGAAGAGGCTGCGCTATCTCATGGACACAGGTACCCAAGCCCAATTACACTGGAAAACTGTTTTGGCAAATTGAGCGTTCATACACGCGCACACACACACACGCGCGCACGCACACCGCGCTCAAACTCTTCTGGAGTTTTTTGGTGTCGGGATGTGTGTGAGCATCTTTGAAGCTCCCCCCCCCTCCCCCCCTTCAAGCGCGCACACACACACACACACACTCAGTTCAGTTTTGCCGCATGGTGGATATGAAAAGAGGGGGTGGTGGAGGGGTGTGTGTGTGTGTGTGATGGAGGGATGAGGGAGAAGGGGGGGATGGAGTCTGGGATGGAAGAAGAAGAAGGGAGACCTCTCTGGGCCCGGGTGATAAGGGAGCCTTCATGGGGAAACGATAACCGGGTCTGATAGCAGGGGCCCACAGCCTCAGCCTTGCCAGCCTCAACACTATTGAACAGTGCGCTCAACCATGCAAGGATACACCCCCTTCCTCCCCCCAGCCCTTCGCCCTCCCCTAGTACATATCTGGCCTTCATTGATACGCTGCATAAGAGAAGGGGGGGTGGAGGGGGTTGTATTGAGTTATGGGGGTGAGAGTGGGGGGGGGGTACAGAATTGTAAAATAACATTGAATGGCTACGTGACACAGCTTATAGTCTACAACACACTCACGCTCGCGCACACAACACAAAAAAATATATATTTTGGCAGTGTACGGCACAAGATTGTGTGGTTTCGCTAGATTTGGTGGGTGGGGGTGAGCAAAGCTTTGTAAAAAAAAAAAAAAAAAAAAAAAAAAAAACATGGCGGTGTGCACAGCCAAAAGGGGGGGGGGGGGACGGGGGGGGGGACGACACTATTGAGTCTGTAACTGAAATTTGAGAAACGCATCTTGTCGATGATACTAAACAATAATTCCCCCCCGTCCAAGAGTCAGTTTCTCAATTGGGGAGGGAGTGAGGTGGGGAAGAGATGGAGAGATGGGAGGGAGGGCGGGCGGGCGGGAGAGGGAAACTGGGACGGTGGGATTTACTCGCCTCCTCCCCCCATCCCATTTGGGCCGATATCAAGACTATCTCTCCATTTGTTGTGTTTGCTTTCCTCCTTTCGCCTCCTTCCCTCCATGCCCTCTACCCCTGTCGAAGCCCATGCCATTGTGTCAATCTGAAGGGCTTTTTTCCACTGATAAAGCCCGCTCTACCCAGCGAGGAGCCAGGTTATTTACTTCCAAACACCTTCAGCCAAAAGATATATATATATATATATATCTACACACACACACAAACACCCCCGTCCCCCCCCCCCGAAAAATGAGATTCTGTAGAAAGAAGAAGCAACAGACAAGTGAGGACAGAATGGCAATGGTGTATCAGGGAGAGACATTCCCCCGGACGCGTCCAAACCACCTTGTACAATCAGTCACAAATGAAATGGTGGAAACGCGGCGCGGGAGTGAACACTGCCGCTGCTTTTATGCCGCGCTTCCCCCCCCCCTCCCTGCTCCCTCTCTCCCCCAAACTCCTCGGCTTACGAGGGACTTGATGTTCCTTCTCCACGCTCTTGACCCCTCCGCGTGATACGGGTCGGTCTGGGTTGCAGGAACCCTTCTGAGTCCCTGCTTTACCTGCTCCGAGCCCGGTCCGAAAGGATGCTAACGGCTGCTCAGGCCCTGCCTCTCAGATGGCATGCTACCATCCTATTAGTATTCACTCTGTCTTCAATACTTAGTACACATGTTGGAGTATGCTCTCATACTGCATCGGGTGGCATTTCGCAGTATGCAAGCCAGCACTGCTCTGACCACCTTAGTTCATTCATACTGTCTGCAACAAGTATGCACTAGGTAAGCACAGATGTAGTCAAGTAAAAGGAATGCAATTTATGACGTGCCCAAGGGCTTCATTTGGAATGAGGTCACTGTTACATGAAAGCTTTCGTGATATACAACCAGTCAAACCTGTACTTATGCTACCATTATATTTAGTGCCAATTGAGTTTTTAGCACATCGGAACCTTTTATGTTTTCTGCATTCCTGTTTTATTGCAAAAGTGACAGTGTAGAGGGCCAGGAGATGTAGAGAGAGAGTGGGGGAGGACATGCAGGAAAAGGCCCAATCTGGGGGCTCCTGCTGTAAGGCCTACGTGCTCCGCGCTCTACCAGGCCCTCTACCAGGCCCTCTACCAGGCGCTTCACCCGATGAGCCACCAGGAGCTCTACCCTGTGAGCCACCAGGCCGCGCGTTGATTGAAAATAACACGGGCAGCCCGCAGTAGCCGTCTCCCAAAGTCAGTCAGCGCTCCGCAAGACGTGCAGCTTGCAGGCTGCGGTGTGTTACCCCAGCGCGGGGCCCGTCAGCAGCCGAGTGCAGGAGTCTCGGCCCACTGGGGAACAGGACTAGCCTGTCGTTCAGGAACACCAGGTACTCCACTGCTAGTGGCTGAGGAGCAACACGGAGGGCATGGTCTGTGTTTACTGACTGAGGCTAGGATCTAGAAAGAATGGGGTTTCTAGAAATGACATCAACGCCATTGACTAAAGGGACTTTAGAAAAGAATTCATTTGTCATTCATGTTAAACCTTGATGGTGGAACATAAATACAGTACATACATGCAGTACATATGTACAAACATGCAATGTAGTGATCACATCCAGGTTAAAGAAATAATACTTGTAATATAGAAGTAATTACATGGGTAAGTTGTGTTTTGCTGATTTTTTTTTTTCTTTCTTAAACTGTATTCCCTTTCACTGAAGTACAGATGGAAACATTGCCCAGGTGCAGACTACCGGTCCGTCTGGGTCTTGCCATGGTAAAGTTCAGAAGTGTGACTCTGCCTGGTGTGGTGTGGTGTGTGTCTTTGCTGTGCATGGCCCGGACAGCTGTTAGGTCTGATGACGATGTCTGAGGAGACATGAGGCTGACCCGTGATTTCTGCTCTCTGCTTCAGCAGAATTCTGGTTCAGGTTTGCTGTGCCCCCCCCCTCTCTTCCTCTTCTCTTCCTCTTCTCTTGTTCCCTCCCTCTCTCTTTTTTTTTTCTATCTCTCCCATCAGTCTGTCTTATCATTTCCCCCCTTCTCTTTCTCCCTGCCATGCCATTTCAGTCTTTCATTTCGGTATCTCTCTCTTTCTCCCCTTCCTCTCTCTCCTTCCTCCCCCCCCCCCCCCCTCCCGTTCCCCAGTTAAGGCACAATGCAGAATATTTGCAGCGTTTTCTATTACGTCGGGGGCTCCCCAGATGAATTCAAAGTAATTGGGGTGGTTAATTTATTTACTCAGAGGCAGTTCACAGCACATTAAATAATAGAGATAATTGAACAAGAATTGTCAAGTGTCTTCTGATATCAGACACATTACAGGAGGGAGTGTGCATAAAACTCCATTTCTATGCCCCCATTGTTTATGGTAATTAAGTACACAGATTTATTCCTTGGTTGCCTTCCAAGCTTATGGCAAGCGCCATTGTTGTCTTCTATTAATATGTAATCAGTAAATAGTTTAATTTTCTAATCTGCGGTTGGAGAATTCACTTTCTAACAACTCTTAATTACTGCTGGGCTCTAATGAGGCCCGCAGTGCCGCCCCGGCCAGCCAATCAGCAGCCAGCTGGGGTCGGGGGGGGAATTTGAATTCCTGGGGGCGGCCCTTTGCCTAATGAACTTGTTATTTCTGCGCCGGGGGAAGCAGTGTCCTTCACAGCTGCAACGCCGGGACAGCGTTCACCTAACCTTATGACGGTAACATAGGAAGGAGAGGAGGGGTGCTGTTAATAGATGTTGAAATGATGTAAAAGTATTTATATGGGTTTTATTGAAATTATATAATATTTTTCGTTTATGTTAGTTACTCTAATTATAACGCTTTAATTCATTTATCTTAAATAGTATTGCTGTCACATCCTGCATTTGTGTGTTTTACATGGTTTCTATGTTTGCATAGCAGGTTATGTAAGCATAACAACAAGGTTCTGTCATTTAATGTCTTTATTAGTTACAGTACCACTCAATAGAACCACTGATATACTTTTGACTGTGTAGGTGTCATGTCTTGAATGGCTATTGTGCAGAAAGAAAGCCCTGTAAATATCTAACTCTTTTATTGAAATTCCAGCCTCAGATACTGGAAAGCATTCAAATGTATTCTTTGCATGTCGGAATCCTCTGGCCCCTTTTTGAATACACCCCGCAACCCCCTACCTGGCCCCAGCGCCTATTTACACACACATACAATTTCAAAATGAATATATAACGCGTAACAATGGACGCAATTATCCAAATAATGGCATTTAGCCGTGCCGGCGAGCCAGCCCCTCACCTACTGAGCATGTGATAAGAGATAAACAACACACGGAGAAGAGAGAAGAATGAGTTTTAGACCCCGAGATTAACATACGTTTAAAAATTGCTCTTGAGGCCGATAAGATTGACACAGGGTTTTATTGCAACCAGCCCCTAATCCCTTTTTGTGTCTGGGCGTCGGGGAGCGGGAGAATCTTTCCAGAAGGATACAGCGAGGGCTTAATGCAAGTTTACAGACAGCCAGCCCCTATATCCTCTCCTTCAGTCCTGTATGCGAGGAGAGAGGCGCACATGCCTTCACATCTGAATGCTGCCGTTTGAGTCGGCCCTCCCAGCTGCTCCTGTGTTCTGGGTGCTGTGTCGACACCTCGTCCACCTGTCGCCCTGGAGCCTTGCCGGATGTGGGCGCATCTTTCAGCTGTATAGTAGCTGTGGAAAAGATATGTGTATTTTGACACAGCGTGTATGGTTGGTTATGTAAATATGGTGCTGCTGTAAGTGTAAATATTCCGGGGTTTGATATTAGGCCGTATCTTTCTCCGGCTCTCGTGGTGACGTTTGTTGTGTGCGCGCGCGCGCGCGAGTTCATATTTCTGCAGCTTTAAGGAATAAGTGTGTACCTCTCCAGTGCTTGCGCGCCCGTCGGTATAAGCCAGTGTTGTGGTGGCGTCAGCCACTAGTTTGACTAAAGATTTAAGCTCAGCGACGTGAGTGGCATGGGGGAGGATGCATTTCTCTTCTCACATGCCACGCACACACACTTCCCGTCTCGTTGTGGCAACACAAACAGCCGGCACAGCTTTAAGTATATTATCAGGACCCGTTCTTTCAGAGACGCATTGCTAAAGAAGCTTAACATTAATTATTGTAACTTTGGGCCGATTACATCCGCGCCTGCCTTGTAAGCACAAGCAGCCTCGTGTTGACCTCCTGTGTGAGAGCTTAAAGACACAAGAATGGCATTTTACCAACTTTAATGGGATAACCAGTATAATCTTTCAGCACTAAGAGGAGAAAAAGTGCTGGGACCATAATACCCTCCCCAGTTCTGAGAGGAGAAAGAGAGGGCTCTGGTGTCGTCGGAAATTAGCGCTCTCACTCAATTATTTGTCATAGTGTCGTCGCCAGTTCCTTTTTCTCCAATATTCTCTCTCAAATTGTATTTATACGGGATGTCTGTTTCCTCTTGTGCTTTGCTCTTGTGAAAGGAAGAAAAGCAACTTCCTCAACAGTTTGCCTTTAGTGCGTGAAGCAGGATTGAAAAGGATTCCCGAGTTGATATCATCTGCAACCTGCTTACATTTCCTCGTTAAGAGTACAGGCTAATAGACCCCTTAATACGTAATAGTAAAGTTGCCGTTTTCTCAACAACAAAAAATGATTAAATAAAACCTGTGTGTGCGGTTAGCAATGTGAACACATTTCCATTTTCCTCTTGTTTGTAAGTGCTACAAACAATGGTTGTTTTGGCTTGTTTTTTAGTGTGTGTCAGTGGCCGCAGGGTTTCATTGAGTTAGGAAACAGATTATACCCGCCCTCCCTCACTTAATCTTCCCGGCCATTTGAATGTTTGAGCAGCAAAACTATTTAATTAGTTAACTTGCAAGGGGACTCTTCTTCACAAACCCCCCCCCCCCCCCCCCCCCCCCCCCCCCAGTCCACTCCGACTCTTTCACTTTAACCCCTTACCTCCCCACCCCATCCTTCCATTCCCAGATGTGCATTTTTTTCTTTCCTTTTTTTCCTCCCTTCTTCCCAGCTCTGTGTCAACTCTTTCAAACATTCTTTAACAGTCAGGATGAAAGGGGGATTTTTAGGAAGATTAGGGAGCGGGGATCCTCTAGGCATTGTCTGCGAATCCTCAGATAAAACGAGCTGGGGTGGATGAAGTCGACGGGAGGGAGGTCGGGATGGAGAGGAGGGGAAGGCAGCGCTGGGGTTGAGGGGTGAGCCCGGAGGGAGGGGGGCGGGGACAGTAACTAACTGCCCACTGCCATCCGAAGACTTGTTATTTAGATTTTGATCATTAAAACCTGCATATGAAATAATTGGCTTCCAGCCTTCCTTCCCTCCCTCCTCCCCTCCCTCCCTCCTCTTTCCTTTCTCTTTTCCTCTGTATCCTCTATCCCCCCTTCGTGTCCTTCTTGTTTGCGGTTTGGCTGCTTTGGCTCTTCGAATAATTTTTGGTCGCGAGCTAAAGTTGCCGGGTGTGATGGGGGGCTGCCTCTCGGGCCGCCAGTGATAGGGCCGATTAACATTTGGTGGGGGTGGAGGCTGGTGCTTATGATAATCTCCTCTTTATTGCACCGTCCCGCCATTGCTTTTATCAGCCGCCACTCCAACTGCGACCCCAGCAGAAGTCCCTCCCCCCTCCAAAAAAAAGAGGTGCCAAGCAAATCCACACACACGCTCACACACACACACACACACAGTGCAAGAGCACATCCATTCACACAGCCCCAAAAACATTATGGCACAGAGACAGAGAGTAGCTTTTTAGTTTTAGTTTTGTTTCTAGTTTTTTTGTGTGTGTGTTGGAGCTTAGTCCTGTTTATTTTCCAATGCAAAATATTTCCTTTGATTTGAAATTATCTCTGCGTTTTGGTTTTGAATTTAAGCTCTGAGACATTTTAATCCGTTTTTATGTATGCTTCGTGTTTGTGTTCTAATGTAAACTTTATTTTGTTTGCGTATTTAGGGAAATTAATTGGAATTTTTTTCTACTATATGCCTGTGGTTTATGGTGGAGTGGGGGTGCAGTCTTTTGCATAATTGATCATTATTTGGTTAACAAATTGCAGCCCAACGACATAATTGAATTTCAGCTATGCCAGTCAATTAATAGGGCCTTTCTCATGGTAACTGACGCAGAGACACTCGACAATGCAGGTTAATGACCGGGGCTGGGTCGGTAATGACACCATTCAGTTGCTAACACGCCTGCCCACTATGCCACTCTTGTCATTCCCCCCTTCCATTCCATTTCCCATTGTAATGACCACTCCGGGCTACAGATTCCAACAGCTGTCTTTCCCAATACATTCCCATTAGAATAGCAGTTTAGGGGGACAGTTAACATGTGTATATTGACTCTCCATGCCTGAGTATGTGGGGGAGAGGGGGGGGGGGGGGGTTAGGGATAATACGCTATTTCAGTTCTTGAGCGATACAGTAGTATTGAGGCTGATTATAACAAGGGGAGGATATTTTTGGCTGTCCTTAAGCAAACCTTGAATAAAGGAGATGGATAGAGAGAGGGGGGGGGGGGGGAGTGGAAGGAAACCCCAGAATCCACAATCAAGCTGTAAGGGAGGATGACTAACGGTGTTAGCACACGCACAGCCATTACTTGAGTCGCCGATTAATTCATTAAGCAAATTCAACATTAACCGCTCCGGCCTCCCGTGGAAAGGCGTGCAATATGACACCTCTCAAATTTGTTCTAACATCCCCATGTCCCCGGGGGGGGGTGAGGGGGGGGGGGGGGGGGGGGGTGAGCATGCCTCCCCTTCGCTAATGGAGGGGGCGGGCCCAATTATGCAAAGCAGGCCCGGGCTGTCTGTCAGCAGACCAGGGGGCAGCTCCTCTGGGGGTTATCACGCTTGTCTGTTTCTCTCTCTTCCTCTCTCTGTCACTCTTTCTATATAAGGGTGTTATTTTCCCTACGTGTATTTCTATAAGCTTCCTCTCCTTCCCCTCTCTCCTACCCTCACCCTTTGTTGTTGTTGTTGTATAATCCCTTAGCGGGCCTGTCTCTCGTCTTGTATGTTCCTTCACCCAAATGCTAGCCCCCGACAGATCACTTGAGAGCTGACACAACTGTTGAGTGGCCAGATGTTGCATGCAAGCTGTCTGGTGAGGTGCTCTCTGCAGGGAGCCTGGCTTTGTCTTTCTGTTCACAATCAAAAGTCACTCCACTCCTCCCTCCACCCCTCCCTCCACTCCTCCTCAAGAACCCGGATGTTGAACAACTGTGTGTGTGTGTGTGTGTGAACATACACTCAGGGAGAAACCTCCTACCTGGCTTTACTCACCAAAACCACCCCCTCTCTCTCACACACACACATTTTTTCTGTCCTCTGGAGCTTGTGTTTGAGCACCATATCCCTTAAGGCTGGTGCTCGCCAGACCCCAGCTAGATGGCATTGTAGCCCCCCTCTATACAAATCTATTTACATTGGAATAGGAGCCCAGCAAGGGGGCCTAGGTGGGCTCCTGTGACTCAGGCAAACGAAGAAGCAGTGAAGAACCAACTAACCCAAGGCCCTAACAAATACATGAAGGCTTGGCTAAATCCCAGAGATAATGGCTGCTGTGTTAAAGACTAAAGCATGGCGAGAGAAAGGGGGAGGGGGGGGGGGGTGAGTGAGAGGGAGAGGGAGAGATTGAGAGGGGGGGGGGGAGAGGGGATTACTCTGGCGTTTTGCATCAGTTGCTTTCTGCTGGGTGGCCCTCCTTGTCAAAGAGAAGAAGGGAGAGAGGGGCAACTGCAGGAGAGGGAGGAAAAAGAGAGTAGGGGGGAGAGGGGGAGAAAGAGAGGGAGGAGAGTGTTTAACGCCACAGCCGTTCACATGGCACATTGAGAAAAGGAGTGCTCTTAATTCCATCAAAGCAGGCCCTAAGAATCGGCCATTAATTTATTCCGACCTCCCCACCCCCCACCCGACGATCTCCACACCCCCATCCATTGTCCCCTCAATTGTTGATCGTTTCTGTAACATCTGGTCCATATCACACAGCCATAAGCAACAGTCCTCCAGCGCGTGTGAGAGCGTGCATTCGTATGTCGGTGGGCACAATAGGATGGACTGCATTTACATGTTTCAATATTCCATAGATGATTAAAGAAAAGAGGCCTTGCAGTGATTTGGTGGTTTGATAAAGGTCTCCCTTTGAAGGTTGATAACCTACAAACCAGGGTCACCAAAATGACTCGAGTGGAACGATAGACGGATGGAGAGGAAGAGAAAGGGAGGCTTGTATCGGAAGAATGAATTGATTGTGTTGTTAAATGTTCATCACATATTTAAAGCAGGAACTAACCAGGCAGCAGGCAGGTTTGTATGTGAGCCACATCAGGGCCTGTGGAACACAACTGACAGTGTGTGTGGAATCCCTGCCCTTGATTGGAGGGTGTCGCAAGGGCCAGCAGATTATAACCGGCCATAGTTGCTCCCTCCAGCTCCAGGGATGAGCTGAGCTGTTGACATTCTGCGGGGTCATCATCCCCAGATAGCAGGGGCCAATCGCCGGGATCACACTGATAAACCCCCCCCACACACACACACACACTAACTCACGCACACACAGGCACACATACACACCACTAGACCTTTACCCAACCTCTCCACAGCCCATTTTGCTTCCAGCTTGGGAGAAGGGGGAATTCAATAGAGAAAGAGAGAGAGAGGTGGGGAGAGGATGAGGCTACAACAGAGAGAGGGAGTGAAAGTGACACCGTGGGCTAGGCCCAGGTCCTCAAGGTGTGTATTTAGTGTGTCATATTCAGCAGGATATCGTTGACTACGTTGAGCTCATCGGAGCGATGAGCGTGTCTCGTATTTGACGTTGGCGCGACACTTCGCGACGTCACTCCTCTTTGACACGGCAGGTTTTTTTTCGTCCCACGAGTGAAACCTGAGGCTCAGAGAGTGGGAGCCACGCGGGCACCTACGCTGTCTGTCTGTTTGTCTCTCTGTCTCTGTCTGTCTGTTTGTCTGTCTCTGTCTGTCTCTTTGTCTCTGTCTGTCTCTCTTTCTGTTTGTCTCTGTCTTTCTCTCTTTCTGTCTGTCTCTGTGTCTGTCTGTCTTTCTGTTTGTCTGTGTCTGTCTTTGTCTGTCTGTCTCTTTCTGTCTCTCTCTTTCTGTCCTGTCCCTTCTCCCGCCATCTCTTTCTCTCTTCTGTTTCTCTCTTTCTACTTGTCTCTCTCTCCTTGATGCATGTGCTTGGTACATGTGCATGATGCTGACACCTCTTATATAACTGCCCCTTCTTCTTTACACACACGCACCCAGACACGCATACACACTCGCTCCCTGTAAAGGTCCCTCAAGCAACAAGGGGGTCTCGTTCTACAGAGAAAGACCCCCGAATGAAAGGGAGCGGTATGCAGCCTGCACTTAGCATGTGGTCTCTATCTATCTATCTCACTCTGTCTCCTTCTCTTTCTCTCCGTCCTGCCCCTGGACCCTCCACACACACACACCCCTCCATAATTGCACCCACTCTTCCCCTCTAATAATCAAAAAAGCCCCCCTGTGGTAGAAGTACCTCGCATTAGGGAGCGTGGAGATCACTCCTCCGTTAATAGGATGATGTCTTTTGGCTTTTGTCATGAGATTATTAGGCCCCAGATAGCTTCCCCTCTCCTCTCCTCTCTTCTCCTCCTCTCAGCTCTTACACACAGTGCCTTGGAGAGTCCCAGTCGAGTGGAGGTAGAGAAATACCAGGCGAGGCCATTGTTCGGGAGCTTGTATAGTAAAAAGCGGGCTTAATGATATACCTTATAGGGGGGTAACACCAGGTGAGCTACTGTCAGCTACTCAATTGCTACTGGCAAACACACACACACTGTCTCCCCCTATCCCCTCATCTGCCCCTTCTTGCTATATTAATTACCTGAAGTGTTATGGTCTTGTCGAAATGCTCTTGATTCAGACACACACCACGTACAACACAGCCTGAGCTAGCCTAAAGTGCCGGGGAAGAAAGTAAAGCAATACCTTTAGCAATGTCGATGGTGACTTTAATAAGAAAGGTTTATTCTCTACCTTCAAAAGATTATTTTTGTATTTTTTTAACACCATTGTTCCAAATGGTTTCCAGGTTTCTCAGACACTTAAATTAGTATACTGTAAATACATTTTTTATGGTTGTAGATTTAGAATGTCGCTGGATTTTGTTCAATTCAGTGACTGTGGCAATATTTTTATGATGATTACTTGGAGTAGAAATAAAGGTTCAGTACTGCTTTTTTCACCTGTTCATGTCTCATATTGTGGTTAGGTTTATACAGATACTGTGCTATGATGTGCTTTAATATGTGTGTGCGCGCATACGGCCCAATGGTGCCGTGGTATCAATGTGTCCCTGTATCTTGTTCGTTTCTCTCCCTGTTTGTATGTGTGTGCTAGCGAGGCAAGCTCATGTCGCTAACGTGTGTTTGTGTGTGTGTGCACGCGCGTCTTATGTACACACGTCTGGCCTTCTAACCCGGGCTGAGATAGACAGGACAGTGTGAACCTGAAGAGAGAGAGGGACTGCTGCCACCAGCCCATAGTCTGCCACTCTCTGATAATGTTTATTGATTTGGAGGAAAAACACAATTTGATGGAGTGGGGGAGCGAGGGAGAGAGGAAGGGGAGTGGAGGAGTGTATTTGTGTGATTGTCACGGCTCGTCTGATGCTGCAAGACAAAATGAATTTACTGGCGGTATGACTTCTGGTGTCGTCTGACCCACTTTTTCTACATGCGAATGGTTTCCCAAATAAACCGTATGGAAATGGAAGGGTAGAAAAACAAAAGGAGGGAGTAGCTGGATTAGAGGCTCTGATGAGAGTCTCTGTTCAGCAAGGTGAACTACCGAAATACACATTTCAGCTTAAGCGGAAATCTATTACTGAGGGTTGTTTGCACAAGAATCTCCCAACCTTACTCCTTACACACACACACACAAACACACACACACAGAACTTTGTGGTGAAGTGAGAGGTGTTTGGAGGTTGTCAGGCTGCTAGCTTCTGGGTTGGCAGTGTTTGTCCAGGGGTGTGTGTGTGTACCGAGAGGGAGAAGTGATAGAGAGCGAGGGGAAGAAATATTTGGGGGGCAAACCCATCATCTGTGTCGAGCTTTCTCACTGACACACACACACACACACAGGGAACACACATTCAGACAATTACATGAAAGGCGCTGGGGTGATAACGGTGTATGTACAGACTCAAAGTACCCATCTCATTAAAAGCGACTTTGCCGACCCCTCTCCTCGCCCTCCGAGTTTGTCTCCCTGCCGTTTAACACCACTTATGATTATGAATTCCCTCCCTCCGCCTCCTCTCTCCCACCCCCACCCCCTCCCTCCCCTCTGCCGTCATTGTAAGCCGTAAAGCAAGCATTCGTTGACAATTGACACCAGTGGAAAAGGCGGCCATTGAAACCTGTACGAGGGGAGGCTTTTTTTTTCGTCTCTCTCTCCCCCCCTCCCCCCCCCCCCCCCCCCCCCCACACACTTTTCTTCTCTTCCTTTACCGGGGGAGGCAAGAATGAATTGCTTAATGTGTTCCATTCACAGACATTATATCCAGGTTCAATAAAGCAGGAATTTGCTCCATTCGCCAGACCATTGTAGCATTGAAGAAAGAGAAAAGGCCTTACACCCTCCCTAAAACCCTCCGACCTGCTCCGGGAGCGATGTGGAGAGGACGAGTGGGGGGGATGGAAAATGGAGATGGAAAGTGTGTGACTGGGATATGAGTTGCAATATCCTATTGGTGATTTTTGGTTTACATTCGAATTGTCATTTCAATAGTTTGATCGAGATTGGAGGGCTTGGTTAATTTGGATAACTGTGTAGCTGTCCTTTAAAGCCAGCCCTTGGGAATATAAAAGAGAGAGAGTGCTGAAGAGAGGCTGAAATTGAGTTAGCATTTAACCAGTTTGGCTTGAACAAGAGAGAATGTGTTTGACCTGTTATGCCACCAGTGACAGTCCTCTTCTCTGGTACAAAGGCCTGCTTTGCCTTATCCAGAAGATTAGCGCTAGAAGGCTAGACCAAAGCTAAACTAGCTAGCCTGCTAGTGGGTTCTTTTTTCTTTCTTTCTCACACACAAACACACACACTCTTGCTCTCACACACACACTCTCTAATTCTCTCTCTCACACACACACACACACACACTCTCTGTTGTCCGCTAACAAGGCACTAGCTCCTTTAGCTTGCTCGGCCACTCACAGTAATTAAATCAAGCCTTTAGTAGGCTACTTACTTACCCACAATCCCCGCACCCCCTCCGGTCACCACTGCAAACCCATCAGATTACTTCAGCCCCCCCCAACCCACCCCCTTCATGCATATTCAGATCGCCACGGCGACGGCTTCTTAATGAGCTCTTACTTAATCACGGGAAACAATGTTCATCTTGTGCTTTTTCCCCCCCCCCCCTCCGTTCTTTATTGCTTTTGTGTTTGTCTCCCTCCTTGTGGTCCCTGCTGGACACCCACAGTAGCAGCAGAAGGGAGAGCGTAGAGCAGAACACGAGGCTCGTACCACAATCAAACACTGTGGAGCGTTCAGAATGGGACTCAGACGAAGAGCAGAAGTTTCTGTGTGCTGCACCCCCCTCCCACACACACACACACACACCCTGTTCCCTTTAAAAAAGTCTGATAGACAAATTGGATTATTTCTTATTGGATTAAACAGAAAAATGGACGGATAAGAAATGAGAAGAGCGTGCTGTGATCACAGGCTATATTATATTTCTTTTCTCTCGTTCTCTTTTATTCCCCTTCACTTCCCTTTGTCCAGTCTTCCTTTATTGACAGAAACAATGGTTTTTGCCTGACCAGTCAAGCCAATTATTACTGGTGAGGTTGGATGAAATCATAACATGCAGACGTTTGATTGAAAAAAGAGGAACTAGGTTTGGCTTCCAACAATGTAAACAGTTCACTTAACAATTCACAGATTTACATAAAGGCTGAAGTCTGCACCAGTCCAAATTTTTTATTTTATTTGCATGGTTCAAGTCAGTGTGTGTGTGTGTGTGTGTGTGTGTGTGTGTCACTGGGTGTAGCTGTCAGGTGATAATCAGTGTGGGCCACCAGGACAAGCTGCAGGTTTAGCACCACAGGGGGTTTTCATTATTCCTATCTGGTCTGAATGGAACACGGGCCAAGATGGCTATCTTAATCTTATTTGGCTATAGAAGCTAGCTTGCTCACCCACACACACATTCTCCACTTGGCCACGAGCCTCGTGATGCACCTTGTTCTTTGTTGTGTGTGTGTGTGTGTGTGAGGACGAACGGAAATCTGATCAAGTGCTAGGATGTATCGCGAGTATCTTGTTTGTTTCTGTGTGAACGTGTGTCCGGCCTTTGATTGTATCTTGACGTATGTGTGCACGACCATTTTGGTACGGGAAGCTAGTGGGGAGTCGTTTCATAAAGCCTTTTCATCCCTTTTTTTTCTTGGACAGTGTAAGAAAAGCCCCTGGTCTGGAGGTATAAGAGAGGGGCTGAGCCATAACGCATCGTGTCCCACACCGTATATTATGTGGGAGCAACGTCCCAATGTGCTTACAGAACAACTAGACAATTCAGGATGTTTGAAGGGACACCTTTGTTACCATGTGTGTGTGGCTGGTAGAGGACAAAGCAGACACCTGAGGTGTCCTGAGGTCAGAGTTGAGCTTGACAAAGAGGTAAACAAGCAGCTGTTCTCTGCCCTAACCCCCCCCCCTCCCTCCATCCACCTTCCTCTGCCCCTCTAGACCATTCCAGCTCCTTCCACTTGCTCCTCCCTATCTTACTCCACACCTGCCTTTCTCCCCTTCGCTGTTTTCCCCCCCCACCATCCCAAATCACCCCTTTTTTTCCTCACCCAAACTTCTCTCTCCCTAAGGTCTCCTAATTGTTCTATCCTCCATTCCCCCTCTCCCTCCTCCGTCTCCTTCTCTTCCCCCGTCCCCTCTCACCCAGAGGCCCCCCCCCCCCGCCCCCACTCTCCCCTCCATTCAAGGATGAGGGCGGCTGGCGGCGGGGGGATAGCTTCCCTAATCCCCCCCTCGTCTTCCTCCCGCCTCGCCACAATGTCACAGGAGCTTAATATCAGCCATTATTATTTGCTTGTTTTATATGACAGTGTGGCGGCACAATGACCTGTCAGAGTGGGGGTTTACACCCCCCCCCCCCGCCCAAATGTCGTCCATTTCAAAGTTGACTACAGTAATCCAGGCACCGGCGATTCTTTAAATCCTGACATCCCTTTTGACTCGCGCACACGTACCTAAATGAAATTCCATACATCTGGTATAGCTCAGAGCATCCGAAATGTTCGCACAGCAGCCTATTGTCATCCTCGGTGCAGAACAATCCCTCTTTTCCGGCTTGAGTGACACTGCGTTGTGTGTGAGAAACAACACGCGCGCGCACACACACACACACTGCCCAGATGACTCTCGTCTCTCTTGGTTCTGAGAAACTGAAAAAGATAGTCTTGCACCGAACTTTGTGATCACAGCAGCACTCGTAAAAAAAGTGCGTGCCCCTTTCTTAATCTCTTCCTTAGTCTCTCTTGCTCTCTCCCTCTGCCTACCCAATTACAAATATGAGCGTTGTGTCCTCATGCAAATTCTATTGTCTAGGCTTGTCAGATCATGTCAGCTATGAGGGAACCTGCTGAGTTGGTAGAGAGACAGAGAGCGTGAATGACTGAGAGAGGTGAAAACATAAGCCCTAAAGAGATCTCTCATCTCTCCCCTCCTTCCCCTTCAGAAGACATAATGAGTGTCAGTGTAATGCTGCTAATACCCAACACCGACTACATCCGCACATCTCGACACACACTTCACTGACTCAAACCACACACACACACACACATATCTGACAGCGACTTGAGAGTTGTTTTCCCTCTGGCTCAACATACCTTTCACACATATCATTATATTGCGTTCAGAACACATTAACAAGCCAAAGAGGCTTATTACTGAGCCTCAACATGAATCACGATTCAGCCGTGTGAACCGGAGGTTTGACCTGAGGCTGGGGACTGAGGTTCACAAGAGGCGCTCGCCAGCCTCTCGATGTGCTATGTTAGCAGGTAGAGGCGCTACGTTAGTATGTAGAGGTGCTGTGTGTTTGCTGGCCCGCTGAGTGATGAGAGGGATGTGTACTGCCCACAGCGCAGGGCTCCAGTCTATAAAAGAGCTTGACTGGTCGTCGCAGAGTTAATCCCGCCACCGGTTGAAGTCATATTGACGTCGTGAAGGCTTGGGGCGACGCAAGTGTTTACCCAGTGAAGACGCGTGCATTTACACACACACACACACAGCCAGCCGGCCCGGAGTAATGGCACAAATAGCACCTCCCTGAGAATGTAAGGTTTATTTACATTAATCCATGTGTTTGTGGTGCTCAATATGGGATACCTGAGTGATGTTTGTGATGCTTTTCATTGTCTTTTTCGGATTTTTATTTCAACATTATTTCCAGCTTGGTGGCGGTGAGTGTGTGTGTGAACAAGCAGTTATAGGGCTGTGTGTGTGTGCTCGTTCCAGGGAACAACAAGGAGGAGGAGGAGGCCATGATGCAGGAGTGGTTCATGCTGGTCAACAAGAAGAATGCTCTCATCAGACGACAGAACCAACTGTCTCTGCTGTAAGTCTGCCTTTCTGTCTGTCTGCCTGCCTGCCTGTCTGCCTGTCTTGCAGTCTGCAAGTCTGCCTGTCTGTTCATCTTGCTGTGCGTATGTCTGCCTGCGTACGGTCGTTCCTGCCGTTTATTGATGTGCTAGCCTAGCTTGTCTCAACTGCGCTCAGTTGTCCTGACGTTTAAAACGTCTCTGTTCCAACCGCCCAATACACACACAGCGTTTCACATTCCCATCCATTTACATTTAGTCATTTAGCAGACGCTCTTATCCAGAGCGACTTACAGTAAGTACAGGGACATTCCCCCCCAAGGCAAGTAGGGTGAAGTGCCTTGCCTAAGGACACAACGTCATTTGGCACGGCCGGGAATTGAACTGGCAACCTTCTGATTACTAGCCCGCTTCCCTAACCGCTCAGCCACCTGACTCCTCCTCCTCCTCCTCCACACGTGTCCTGTGAGACAAACCCTGACATCACACAGCAGCTTCAACCTTTGATCCTATTAGACCATCCGACTCTCCGCGTCCTGTTTATCCACACATCGATGTCCATGTTGACTCTATAAGGAATCAATGAGACCCCGGCAGATCAGAATTCCCCCTCGCTCTCGGCCCTTTGTGTGGTCAGTTATGACAGGCGGCGAGACACGCACACCTTTTTAAAAAGCAGGTTTTCAAACCAGAGGTTTTCAAAGAGCCGGGCAAATGAAAGATTGAAGTATTCATAATCACATTATATCGTGGGAAAAAGGATGGGGGGGGGCGGGATTTTAAAGTGGCCAATTGACAGAGGGTCTGATTATTAGCTCCTTTCATTCCTCTCTTTGTGGCAGGGAGAGAAAGGCGCCTCTGAAGGACAAATTCTATTACGCAGAGAATTAGCTCGTTTTCTAATATGCCTGAAAGATGTAGGGAATTGAATTTGTGTGCCAACGCCTCCCCCAACACACACATACACACACACACACACACACACTTCCCCTTTTCACCTGCCCTATTCTCCCACTCCATCTCCAACCGTCTCAGTCCTTCTCTCTAGTTACCTTTTGACCTAAACACCCACACACACACACGCTCACGGCTTGGCCCGGACGGGGTAGATGTTTTCTGTATCAGTTATGTGCAGTAGATTAATGTGGCGCGGGAGCAGGTTCCGGCGACTGGCGTGATCAATGTTTATTACAGGTTTCTTTAAGTGTTTAATGATTTACTCATTAACATATTGATGAACTTTGTTTTCCCCAACTTGCCACAGGGAGAAGGAGCACGATCTGGAGAGGCGCTTCGAGCTGCTGAACCGCGAGTTGCGGGCCATGCTGGCCATAGAGGGTAAGAGGGGTGGGGATGGGAGGGAGGTGTGTGGGGGGGGGGGGAGAGACAGGCTGCAGGTGGTTGGATTGGATAAGCGGAGAATATCTACATCATTCATAAAACTGAATAAGCACTTATCACCCGTAGTGATCAGTTTCATTGTAATGGAAATATTTATCCGTCTTACCTGTCCTGAAAACAGGACAGCGTGTTAATTCTTGACTGGTGTGTTAGTGCACGCGTGTGTGTGTGTGTGTGTGTGTGCGCCCCCTGTGCGGATTACGACCACCAATCTCAGGTCGGTGCTACTTGATCAATGCTATCTGTCTCTGTACGCCACGCCTGAATAGCAGATGCCTGATTTGAAATCTAGCCACACAGACATGCAGGTAAACTGGAGGTACATATTACTAAGAAAGCTTGTTATTTATACCAGGGCTTCGGAGAGCATCCATTGTGTCATATCAAAGTTGCCGGGGCCCCGAGAAGTTAAATCCTTTCGACTGTGTCCTCTTTGGCAAAATGAACCTTGCGCAATCAATGCAAATTGATTTTGCCATTCGATGTTGACCCCCCCCCCTTACCCTCTCACGCCGCCATGGTAATTTCTTATAGCAACTGATAAGCTCCCTGATCCATAATAAATCAATTGTAATTAGCTGGGAGGTGGGCTGTGGAAGAGACAGACATGCATAGCCGAACTGGAGCTGTGGAGCGGGAAGCCACACATGCCGATCCTGCTCTCTCGGCTTGATTGCTCTGGTCTGCCTCCACAGTCGCCTTGGCCAGGTTGTTAGTTTATTGAAGACCTTGACTGGGATATGAAATAGGACTGTGTATTCAACTATGCCCAATCATTAACATTTCAGTAAATTATTGTATTTCTTTACATCAGTTTTGGGACAGAGTGTGTGTGCACGCCTGTGTCCATGCACAGGTAAATGAATGCGACTGCTTCCGAGTGTGTGTCTCAGTCGTAGAGAGGAGATAGTGGAGAAGAGGAGGACACACAGCTATGGTCTTCGCTGGCTTCATGCGGACTTGTTGAATTTCCCAGTGACTAACTTATCAGTTGGCCCTATTTCCCCCCCTTAAGGGAAGCACTTAACATTCACATGCTCAACCTTTCTGTGGCGAGGCTGATATAGTTCTGAGCGGCTGGTGAGGCAAGCGGTGTGTGTGTGTAAGTGTGTGTGTGTAAACAACCTGCAAGGAAAACGATTGGTTGCGTGTCAGGAGTGAGGAAATCTGTGTGTGTGTGTGCGCCACGTGCACGTGCGTGTGTGTGTATCCCTCTACTGCTCTTATTTGGTGCTTGGGCAGGTCCATTGAGCGATGACTGGGCGTGCAGGTAATTGCTGATTTGGTTGGCCAGTCGATGACAGAGAGAGAGCAGCACTGGAGGAGGCAGACCAGTGAGAGACACAGATATACACACACCACTGAGATATACACACCTGGCAGAGATAAACACACACTAACCCTTCTCCAGTACACTCGCCATCTTTTCCATCCGCTCTCTCTCCTTTACCCTCGCATCCTGTCTCTCCTTTACCCTCTCACCCTCTCCGTCTCTTTAACCACTCTCTCTCTCTCTCGCTCCATAACCCTCTCACCCTCTCCGTCTCTTTAACCACTCTCTCTCTCTCTCTCTCTCTCTCTCGCTCCATAACCCTCTCTCCGTCTCTTTAACCACTCTCTCTCGCTCCATAACCCTCTCACCCTCTCCGTCTCTTTAACCACTCTCTCTCTCTCTCTCTCTCGCTCCATAACCCTCTCACCCTCTCTGTCTCTTTAACCACTCTCTCTCTCTCTCGCTCCATAACCCTCGCACCCTCTCCCAAACCCCTAATGCAATTTTTAAAGACTGAATCTAGCAGTACTTCCAGGTGTTTTCTAAAGATGTGGACATCTTAGTTGTCACATGGACTGTCCAAACTGGTTTGAGAGACTTTGCCCATTTCCAGCATGCAAATGTCTTCCCAGGCCACACCCTCACTCCAGGGCCCCGTTGAGTCCATAGGCTGAATCTGAATCAGAATTCGGTTTATTCGCCATGTATGTTATACAAACACGGAATTTACTGTGGCAAGGAGGTGCAAACACTAAACATATACAAATCTTAAATTAAGTAAAGTTAGAGAAGTTTAACTATTCCTAAGAACTAAACAATCTAAGAATAAAACTATTTAAAAATAAAATAAAATATAAGAATGATGTCCTGTCCTCCATTGATAGCCCTGCTTGTCAGGACATGGCGAGGCAGAGAGAGTGAAGGAAAAGAGGAGAATGAGGGATAGCAAAAACAAGAGAGCATGGGATGGGGCGGGGAAAGAGGTAGAGAGTAGAAACAGAGTAGAAAGTACTGTATCTCCCCCGCAGGGGTGAGGGAGGGAGGGAGACGGGACACACCTAATGTTGTTTATAGGCATGTCCAGCGATAATACCCTCCTTGTATCTCCTTGGTCTGGTGCCAGGCCCAAAAATGCCATCTGTATGCCACGCTCTCATCTCCCCGCAACCAAATTGATCCACTATGCCCCCTTTATCTGCTTAACCATTCACACACAAACACACTTGCACCTTTTGAAAGTGGACGCTCTCTCGCCACCTAAAAGGGATTTATGCATAGCCAGGTCCCCGAGCTTTCCTTGTTACGGTCTGATATGATAAGGTTTTTTATATGTTCAAAATCAATATGTAATCCTATGCAGGAGCTTACCCACCCCACTTCTCCTCACACAGCCCTCCCCCCCACCCAGCCTCCATTTGTAAATCTATTTGGGCTTTGTTACACGAGGGGGCCGTGCGCTGTAGACCCGGATTGATTAGGTGCAGTGTGGAATACGATCACATGGGGCCCCCTTTGATGACGAGGCAGGCTCTTTCAGGGTTGCTAGTTGACTGGAACTGGAGATAAGGAACCCAGGTTTTTTTAATTCCCGTCATCGAGGGTGCCTCCTCCCAAACAAGAAAACTAAGTGTGCACCCTTTCGAGAGAAAAACTTTTGTGGACCACTTTTCCTTCTTTCTGTGGGTCGACTTTTAACCGCTTTCGATTGGTCTCTCAGTGTTCCCGTCACATCCTTCCCTGCTGTAGTGAAGCTGTTGAAGTGCTGCCCGTTCTGTTAGAGTCCTTCACAGAGTTAACCAAAGTTTTTTTGTCGAATTAGCGGCATATGTGAACAACACGGAAGTTAGCCGTTTTTCTGACGGAGTAAGATCCACCCCCCTCCAAACCGCAGACTTGCCTTGTTGCATCTCTGCTAGCTGTCTCTTGGTCTCCCCATAGTCCACAGTGTTGGTGTTACCTAGCTTCAGGTCGCAGTCACCCACCAGTCCGCCATGTTTGTTCTGAAAGAGGTGAACTGAGCAGGAAGCTGCCAGCACCTCGCCATCATCGTCCTCCTCCTCTTTTAGCCGAGTCTTTGTCTCTTGACTTCGTTTGGCCCTAATCCAAAGCAGTCTTTTGGGGACATTCCAAATGAACAAGGGCGACAGAACAAGCAGAGACAGAGAGGGAGGGAGGGGGAGGCAGAGAGAGAATCTGGGAAAATCAAAATCCTCGGATTCACTCGGGCACCCCCGCTTTACGTCACTCTCGCGACGTCTTGTGTGTACGCCATGTACAAAGTAGTGCGTCTGAATGTGTTTATAGGCGGCACTAGTGTGCAGAAGTCCCCCCTCCCTCTCAGAATAAATTTGACATCGGAGGGACTAGTGGGTGGAGTGTGAAGGGGGGGGGGTTCACAGGGATTTGAACCAGCGCATTCTTGTGTGCCTTGTGCAGACTCACATGGTTACCATTGGTGTGCACTGGTAGGGTTATCTGAATACGCACGTGATGTCCCAGGGCCCAGAGAGGGAGAGAGAGAGAAAGGGAGGGAGAAGAGGTAATCCAAAAAGGATTGCACTCAGTCATAGCACCAGGTCCTCTTTCTCTACTCTCAGGGCTAGAGAGAGGGCTGCAGTGTTTTTTTTCCCTCCTGGAGGTGTCTGGTTACCCAGCCTCCCCTGCTCTCGTTTGCTCGGCCGTGTCTCTCATCGGCCCTCTTTATTGTTTACCTTCCAAATGAGGGGGGCGGGACCGCAGGAAATGTGATTGACAGCTGCATGCCCCCCCCCCCCCTCCCTCACACACACAAACACACAAGCTCCCCCTGGTCGACTAGAACTTTAGCTTTTTGGCTTGAAAGTGCATGGAGGAAGGGGAGGATTATTCTGTACTTGTTAAAAGTGGGTGGTACCCTCAGCTTCTAGGCAAGCCTTTTTGGTAAGGGAATTGTGAGATACTGGAGTATGACAGTAAAGGGGAGAACAGGGATTGTAAACTTTTAATTTCACTAGTTTGGTTGTTAATTTCTCGCAATTGCATTGGATAGTCTCTTCTTTTGTGCTTACATTTCAAAAGTATTTCTCTGGTTTCACACAGCACACCCCCCCTCTCTCCTTTTCCCTCATCAAAAAACATCAAATACAGGATCTGACATTTTTGGCATATTTTAGGTATTAGTCCCTACAAAGACTAATGACACGACTGTCGGAAGAGAAGAGTAATTTGGTTCCCTGAGAGAGAAAAGGAGAGAGCAAAGGGAGAGAAAGAAAGGGAGGAAAGGGCCAAATATTGGGACTGTGTTCATTTCGCTCTGTGGTCGACTTCAAAGGGCCGGCCAGGCCCAATGAAGAGAGAGCAGACCTTTCAGGACAAACACACAGCGCCCAGCGTGACACACACACACACCCCAACCAGCACAATTTGACCAAACGAGGGGGGAAATATTTATTTTTAATAAAGCGCACTTATTTTAGGACTGACATTTTACAACATTCCTTTTCTTCTCTAATCAATAGGAGGTTAAATATTGATAGAGGGTTGAAGTTAACCTCTGCATTTGAGTAATCGGGCCGGGGGATGAGAGACGGGGACGTTGCTAGGCTAGGGGGACACTTTCCTTCCCAGTTAGCTGGAGCGTAGCTGTGCTAGCTGCTGCCTCTGCTGTGCTGCTGCAGGGTAATCTACGCTGCAATGTACATGGGGAGTGTGTGGTGGTGTTGGGTGTATCTGGGGCAGGGGGTGTCGGGCGGATATTCGAGCCCCAGGGAGAGTGCTCTCCTGCGGGGGCAGCCTTCCCCCTGGGGTACGGGGAGAGAGGATTTGGACTAGGGTCCCATCTGGGCCCTCTGGGACCTCCTCCTGGTTAGGGCGGGAGAACTGGGGGTTGCAGCATGCTTATTTACTTAATTGTTGTTTTTGTTGAACTGGAAAGATAAAGAAAACGTAGTCAATGTTTACAATGTCTGCATCAACAGTATAGCCTAAACGTTCAATGTATGTGAGTGTCTTGACAGTAATGTCATATAAGCATTGAGGTCATGCACGCATTTTGTTCTGTGTAATCCTAGTATTCAATAGCAGCCTATTGAATACTAATGCACGAACAAGACCAGTCTTGTTTATTGCAATTAACTATCATGCAAGTAACTATCCATTTCAACTATGTGGTTTTTAATAAGTTTATATACAGAAATAAATCAAACGTTCATGTCATCATGCGTTATCAGATTAAGCCTTGTTTTGGTCCCAGCAGGTTGCATAAGTGTCCCTCGTGACAACTGAGGTGTCAAATGCAAGCTCTGTTTATCCACGATAGCACATCTCTGTGAATTAATTAGAACCTGATGTCCTTATGATTATCTTTACAAGAAGGCCAAACTGTCCATCCTTGCGGAGACGCCGTAGTCTATGGACTCTATATATAGTCGTGGGGATGAGTCTCTGCAGTTAGGACATCCTGGTGAAGACTAGTCCAACCTTTGAAGGACGTTTGTAGCGCTGCTAGGACCTGTGGTCCTTTTGAACACACTTACAGTTCGTCATTAACAAGTGAACCTTGACCCAGCCCGTAGTCCCCCCTCAGAGCAGGTGGAGGACATCAGTCCCTGGTCTTAACTGGACGTGGTGCTTGTCTCTCCTCTCCAGACTGGCAGAAGACGGAGGCCCAGAAGCGTCGGGAGCAGCTGCTGCTGGATGAGCTGGTCATACTAGTGAACAAACGAGACGCTCTGGTCAGAGACCTGGACGCCCAGGAGAAGCAGTAAGTGACCTGCTCTGGACTATATATATATACACAGATATACACACACATATATATGTACAGAGAAGGGTGTAGAGGAGGCATTGAGCGGTCCAATTCCTTGCATCACCCAAACGCTGTACCACCGTGTCCACTAGCTGAAGGTGACCAGTAGTTGGCCATCGTCATGACAGGAATGTTTGTGAGGGAGGGGGGGTGTAGCCACACACCTGTCTGAGTGTGGCAGTTGGAGAGGTTGACGACCAGAGGGACGGCCAGTCATCCTCCAATGGGAGTGGACAGGTGAAGGGTTCGGTTGGAGCCAGTTCAGGATGATGTCTCAGCAGCTCCCCTTAGTCAGTAGTGTCGACCTGTAGGCCTCCCGCTCCACCGCCTGACCTGATGACCTCTGACCCCTGACCCTTTCCTGTGTCCCCAGGGCAGAGGAGGAGGACGAACACCTGGAGAGGACTCTGGAGCAGAACAAGGGCAAGATGGCCAAGAAAGAGGAGAAGTGTGTCCTGCAGTGAACCACAAACAATGTGGTTGATATTAGAATTGTATTATTATTTTCATAATTATAGTTATGATTAACATTATTGTGATTATCACCACAGTAACTATTTCAGAAACCTTATTTTGAACCCTGAAAATCCAGATGTTATTTTTGGTTTAGGGGTGTGAGAGATTTACTGCTAAATGTGGGCCTTGCACCAACATTATACTGACCTGAAAATGTGCTCCACTTGCAGCATATGTTCTGTTTAAGTTGTTTTGTTTTGCAAGCAAGGTACTTGTATGTAATATAAATAATGTGATATACAGCCTAGTGCAAACCTGTCAGCGGATTCCAGTAACTATGTTCTGATTCTGGCAAAAAAAAGACATTTATGTTGCATAATTTTAACCAGAGATGTTTATAACAGAAACAGACTGAGTGTCTGAGTGTTTCAATGTTAAGGAAAGATTTGTTTGAAATGGTTTGAGGTACAGCACAAGTTGTTTTATCTGGGATTGTTTTTTTCATGTTGAAGAGGATATGGAGTGACATTTCAACCCAACTACAAAAAGAGGAAAAACAGTTATCAAGATATGTTATCAGTCTTTTCAAGCTATGTTCATTACTTGACAATGTATCTTTTAATTACTTCACGTAAATGTTTTAGGCAACTTGTAAAAAAAAATCTTAAGAGGGGAACATAGAGCCGTTCAAAAATCTTAACTTTGTTTTACTTATTTGTTGCGTGAATGCGGTTTACCAAACATTTCAGAGCTGGCTCAGCGAATAGGGGGCGGGAGCAATAAGGACGGGAGGCGGGGTTGTGTATATTTTCATCACTGCTCTGAGGAATAGCTTACAAATCCCCCTTTTCCGGGATCCATGCAGTTGAAACAAATATTATTTATTACTGTTTGTCAGAACTTAAGTGAATACCATCACATTCATGTGCAGTCATTCAAGGACTTTGTTAATATTTATTGTATTCTAAAGAAGTAAAATATGCTTCATGTCTGCAGCTGTTCCACATTCAGTGCAAATATCTTTACCTGTGAACATTTATCTGTTTATTTATTCCACTATCATAACACAGTCTTCAATAAAGTCCCTTTGTGCTTTCATACTCCAGAGATGTGTTTGCATTTGTTTCTTGGTTGCATTTGATGCACTTAATGAGTCAAGTTTTTTTTTTTTTTTTTTTACATCAATGCATTTGTATGGTTTGCTGAAACAATTTGCTGCTCTTCCATAGCATTTAATTGTAAAAAAAAAAAAAGACAGTATGTATGTTTTAATTTCCACTCTTGTTTTACACAAACAAGATTGTACACCGGCCGTTTCACAAGCCTATTAATCGCTATCATTTAGGCCCTACCTAAGAAACCAGTTTTCTTTTTCTTTTCTTTTTTTTGTGTGTGTGTGTGTGTGTGTGGGGGGGGGGGGGGGTCCTGTGACCGATTGGAAGTTTATTTGTAACTTTTTATTCCAGTCTGTTGTCCGTCTGAATTTAAGTATGTTGCTGTATAAATGCATTCACTCTCTTTTGCAATGCTTATTAAACGCTGCTCTGTGGAATTCCCATGCGCTTTATGCATGTTTATAAATTAGTATTTGCGTTTGGTTTTCTTTGAGGTCTGTGCCTAGTGCGGTTCCTCTGAGGAAGATTAGACGAAATCACTTTGTACGTAGCAGATGTTTTCCCTCGACCAGTTTGACGCAGAGGAGAGGGTCTGAATTGGGGAGGCGCGGCGACCGTGCAGTGTAGCCACGGTCACAACCTTGCATCTGCGATTGAATAAGGAAAATGGGTTTTGACAGCCGACGTCCTCCCTGGCCTTTCTAATACTTTCAAATTAATTTGCTGATCGGTTCTCTGCTTGGGACCGACTGTACATCCATATTATGTCCCCTAAGGCGCTTTGTTTTAGTTTGTATTATGCTACAGTTATCATGGGTGGTTATAATCTGCTGAAAAAAGCAAGCGTTCACAAACGATTACACTCCGGTGAAGGACATTTGTCTGCTGCCTTAACAAATCGTTAGGATTTACTCATTTAAAGTGGGCTATGATAGTAATAATTATAATAGCTTTCGCGTTTGGGTTACAGAATAGGAGGATATATGCTATGTTACTGACATTACAAAAATATCCACAAACAGGATACGGTCTAATTTTGTTATGCAGAATGAATTTGCTGACACATGCTTTAGCCCCCCAAAAATTAAATCACATCTAGGCTCTTTTCTTGACAGACTTGGGGTAATAAATTTGAACTACTATTTATTAATATAGCCAAGGCCTACTATTAGGCTACGAAAGAAAATGTTCTTACAGATATGGGACCATTACAACTTTTTTCATAGGCCTTTTTTATATAAAGTTTATATTTAATAAATAATAAAAACTAGTTAAATATAGTTTGGCCTATTTTCTAAATGTATCGAATTTAACACTGCTACATTTAAAATAATTGTAATCGTTTTCAGAGGATCCTTGTATGAACAGAATGGCTTCACCCATGTTATTGGAATGCATGCCTATATTATGAGTAGATTCGATGTTAATTTTCCATCAAGCAAAATGTGAGAAAATGATATAATAGAAATGAATACTTGCTTACCTGTTTTTAGAATACCATGTTCGTGTTTTGGTCCTTAACCAATCACAAAAGAATGAATTTAAGAGATGTGAAAATGTATTGTGCATAAAAACGACAGTCTCAAAACGCGCGTCGTAAAAGTGGGTTTTTGTGCTCTCTAGCATAGTGAAGAAGAGAATCCTTGAGAGCAAATGGATTATCTCCTGAGCATTGTGGCTGGAGAGACTTTGATGTCTCATGGCCTCACCTCGCAGGTGTTGAGCAGTGGTCGACCGCTGAATATCCTACCCTGCTTCGAAAAATGTACCAAGGGAGAACCTTACCGTTCCCTCTCGCTCTGGGTTCTTACAATATTGTATTTTATGCATCATCGTTTTAATAAGCACCGACAACATCCGCGAGCTTCTCTCCAATCCTGCCGGCTAAAGGGACAAAACTTTTCCCCCTCCTCTCCTCGCTGCCTAATCCTAGGCTTTACGAGCTCAGCATTAAGAAAATTCGACTGCAATTTGGGATTAGACAAAATACTCTATTACAAAAGGTTGCTGCAACTTGATAACTTGATACTTGTTCAAGGGGTTATCTCAGTCTTAACTAGCCTAAATCAGGTGAAAAACAAGTCTGGATTTTGAGAACCATATTTTTAAAAGGGCCCTTTTTGCATAAATTAGGGATATATAGGCTATGGAATATGACCTGAACTGGGCCTTCTCAGCCTCTTAGGAGTTGCATGCAACATAACTTAACCCAATAAACCAGGACTTAACATCACTAAAGTACGTGTAGAACAGACCTACAACTCCAAAATAACTTGTTCTTCGTTCCCAGCTATTGAAGGTTTTAGTGGCATCAGCTCCTTCCAAAAGTGCTCTTGTCGATGACTTTATACATCTATAGAGGCCACGTAAATCCTTGCCTTTGATTGGGTAGCCCACATAGGCCTAAGTAAAAATGTAATTTCGTTCCAACCGCGGTCACTTGCTTTGAACATTAGCTCGCTTTCAGCCCGGGCCTCAATTAGAATGAGTTGATTTTGTGAGATCCACAAAAGAGCCGAGCAAGGCCTTATTAACGTCCTGTGAGCATCTCCAATACCCTTTGAGGAACGGTTAAGGCGAGTGGGCCCTCTATGATATTCTGTTACTGTTTTTGTTGGGATGTCTGGAAAAAGTGAGAATTTCAAAGTGTTTTATTCTGTGTCTCTTTTTGATCGGCAGAGTTTTTCTTGGATTATTTTCAAATTTCGTCCCTGTGAGTTTGGAGGTCTTCCCTATTAAACTTTACGGCGTGCATTCTGAAATGTAAGTGGGGATTAGCCCTCATTAATATTCATGAGGTGGGGGTCACAATAAAAATGAAAATGGTTAAATTTAACTTTTTTGATTTGTATTTATGCAACATTCCCCGAAGACCTCAAATGTATTGAATGGCATATATTTTTTGGAATAAGAAAACGCACCGCACATGTCCTACCACTCTTTCAGTAGCCTATACCCTGTCCTATGTATGCTATCGGCAAGGTAAGCTATAACAACGGCATTCGAAGTCTTTGTTCTTTTTAAACACTCTAAGCATAAATATATTAAAGCCGATATCGTAGTGGACATGCTGGAATAAATATGCCTTAGGTTAAAAAAGGATAATAGTAAATACATTGCTACAAGATAATCTCGTCATTTTTGTTGTGTTATTTTTGTATATGAAATAGAATGTATCCCTATTCATAATTGGCTATAAATCCACAGGCCTACCAGTAGGCCTACATATAGCTTTAAACATATTTTGTATGTTTTAAATTCTCAACTCACTTCTTGCAGTGTTGCCTAGATATGCCACAACTTTAACATGTTGACATTCTAGGATGGAATAAAGACATTCTAATTTAGATGTTGATCCCAAAGTGAAAAGACACGTTAGCTTATATTTCCACTTGTTTATTCAGACTGAAAGTATGGGCCACTCTCGTGACCTGTTCCATTAAAAAATGTCTCAAAAAGTAACCATTTTAAACTAAATATATATTTTGATCGTGCGTAATTTAGCTTAGTCTGTTACGCAGAAAAATCTAATATATTCTCAGTATCCTACAGACTATGTAAGATATTTTTGTTTTAAGCACTAACCCAATGTAGGTTTTCGTTGTCCTCAACCAACAGGGGAGGGGATTGATTGTCGCTCTAAGCGAAGAATGGTTGCCCCAACAGTCTATCAAAGACAAGACGCGCACCGATTGGGTGCAGTGGGCGGATCTGCAGGTGTCCTACACTCATAGAGGGGCAGTGTAGAGAGAAGGTGATCAATCTCCATCCGTCTAGCAATCACCTTAACACAGTGATCGACACAACGACAAGCTAAGTAATTTAGTTTAATTTATTTGGTTGTGAAACCACGGACACCTCCAGAAACCACAACACTGAAACAGCGTCTGTGCACGTGGGTGGTGAGAACTTCGACGCTTATTTCGGTAATGCGTTGTCTCCGTATTTGTTTTTGAGAGTCGGCTGCTTGAGTTCTCCTGTCGGGTTGCACTCCAAACCTCATCTATTGGTGGATAATTTTACGGCTATTCGCTTAGAACAAGGCTCATATACTAGGAGTAAATCCGGGTCAAAGGAAGGAGAGAAAAGGTAAGACTTTTATATAGTTTAACTCGTTTTTAGTTTGATGTTGATAGGCTACTAAAATGATTTGTGTTGCCTTTATCCAACTTTAACCTGGGTTTGGGAAACGGGACCTTTTTAGTCAGTTGAAAGGCGTCCGGGGAAGAGGGTTTCGCTAACTTCTCAAAGTAGGCTATACTGAGGTTTCACGTTGTAGTTCAATAAGCCATTGCAATTATTCAGAGGAACGAAGACTACTTATTATTTAATGTCTTGGTAAATCCCTGACAAGTGGGCGAGTAATGCGACAGGGCCTGTGCTAAACGCAGTCCACTTCTTATAACGTAGGTTAGATCATTTTTATTTAAATTCTAACTCGAGTAAGCGGTTTGAGACGTCTGTCAACTCAACAATTTAGATGATAATTGGGAAGTCGTTTTGTTTTTTGTTAATTTATTTTGCTGATAAGGACCCTTCTGAAATGTTCTCCCCGGAGGTCTAATCTAAATTCTAATTGGGTTCATTTGCACTAAGATTTTGCCTTTTAAAATAAGCCTTGCAGGGCTGAAAATGTAGTGAAAGAAACTCGGATACACAGAAAAACTTGCACGGGACTAGATATGCATCTCAACTAAATAATTCTCTCATTGACACTATAGGCTATAATTAATTAACATCTTTAAACTGTCCTTAATGTTAATCTAACACACAATGAAATATGACCATGCTTTACCCACTTCTACTTTTAGGATCTAAGGTAATACAAGGATTAGGCTACACTTTGTCCTTACCATAACTTGTTACAAACACGGTGATCCCTTGGGATTACAATACACAAGTATGTGATATAGGTAAATGCCAAAGCGAGACTATACTTAACTGTGCATTATATTATGCTTGTGAGACACCGACATTTGATGAATAGGGAACATAGCCGGTCTTAAATCAGGCCTATATCGGCCTTGCGCATAAAAAGCCTTGTTTGATGCACTTAGAATTTCATATACGTAGACCAGTTTTATCAATATATCTAAAATATGCCATTAATAGCCTATAGCATAGCCTGCAATGTTGCAAGAAAAAAACTTTACAAAAACCCAACGGAATGATTTCACAATGTAATAAAACCATTGTCTAATCTGAACTGCACTTTAAAGTCTTTGAATCGTTCACAAAAATGTGTTGGTTCGCAGCACGGCCCATGGATTTGTGGAAATATGTTTTATAGGCTAGAGCTAATTAGGCTATGTCAATGGAGACAAATGGCATATACAATAACTAAATAAATGAAGTGACCTATTTATCAAATGGGTTATGATAAAGAGAACAGCTTTATATATCTTTTTTATTGTCTCCCTTTCACTTCTCACTTCTGCGTCGTCCATTGAAGGTTATTTTTGGCCTTTGCTTGACTTTTTAGTAGATCGACGCACTCAAAATATATAGGCAAAGATAAATCAAAACACTACGATAAGGATATTAACATAGCCTATACCAGCCTCTAAACATTTGTTGTGTACGCCTAAGGAGAAAATATGGCCCACTTGGAGGTAGGCCTAAAGGAAAAATGTAAACTGTTGTATTTATTCTTTTATTTTATAAAAACAATTAGTTGAACATTAGTCTGTACATAACCTAAAAACTAGGATATTTAATACAATTTGTTTGTTCTCTATACTAGTCGGCGTCATGTTCAGTTCGACACAGTCAGGCTATATTTCATTTCACAATTAAACCGAAATTATGAACCATAACTTGGCCTACATAATTTTCTTCTTCACATGTGCTTGAAAAACGAATTAATTCAGCATTTCTTGTATTCGCAGTAACTTACATTGGGCACGTCTCCCGTCAAGCTGCAACATCGGGGGAAATCGAACTATTGGCAAGATCTGGGGGGACCCGTGACTGCCTCTAGCATGATGTCATACCTCAAACAGCCCCCCTACGGCATGAACGGCCTGGGGCTCAGTGGCGCTGCCATGGACCTGCTGCATCCGTCAGTTGGTTATCCAGGTAGGCTGCAACTCCAATCCACGGATCTGGGCAACTCGCACCTCTTCAAATGTTATCAAAATGCTACCAAAAAAAGGACCTATTAAAAACAATCGAACATCGATCCGCATGTCTGCAGTACGGCTTGTTTGAGTTCATCAATGTTGTTTCTCTATGGACATTTTGAATTTCAAACGGACATTGTGGGATTGAAGTAAAGGCAAAAAAAATGTTTTTAGAATAATTTACTTTTAAATGATCCACTATCAGTGCATTCAGTTCCCAGAAGCGAAGTCTCTAGTGGTAGTGAGAATTTAGGCAATGCTATATGCATAAAGGTTGTGCCCCCACAATGCTTGACAATATAAACGATGCAATGTATAGGCTAATGCATTTTTCTCTAGTTTTGTCGATAATGTCAGATCTATGGTTTCCTTTATAGCGACGCCAAGAAAACAACGTCGAGAGCGGACTACGTTCACACGGTCCCAGTTGGACATCTTGGAGGCGCTCTTTGCTAAAACGCGGTACCCGGATATATTCATGCGTGAGGAAGTAGCATTGAAAATCAATCTCCCTGAATCGAGGGTCCAGGTAAAACTTAGCATTTTACTTGATACGATAAATATTTTCTTGGGACTTATATTGCTCCATTTAGGCTACTTGTTAGGGTGAGTGGCGTTTGTGTGTTTGACACACAGACTACAACTTTTGCCTCATCTTGAAGTCTTGACTATTCCAGCCAATTGTACCATGACTGGATTACTCTCATTCAAAAAAGTATTAATTATTGTTACTTAAATTGACTAGTGATTGCTATTGACCTCTTGACCTGTCTCCATTTATGATGTAATATTTACATGAACTTCCAGAAAGGTCTTTTTCATTTGAATACTTTCTGCCATCACAACTACAGTATAGTCAATAGATGCTAAGATGCTGTGCATCATGCACAGATGATATTTTGATATGGGGGACAATTTAAAGTTCACTCAAGACCGAGGCACAAGTTTACTATCCATACAACTCTCTCACTCTCTCTTTTCTCTCTTACAAAAAATACATGATAGACGTGTGAAAAATTAACAAAAGATCTTAAAGTATTTTAGTGATTCTCAAAATGCATGTGAAACAAAATGCTTTACATGAGCTGTCGTGCTTGGTGTTATTGAATTACCCTACTGTGAAGAGAAACCCAATAGCCTGTTATCTCCGTGGCGTCTACAAGGTATGAAATTGGAGCCATGCAGGTAGACTCAAAGGGGCCAAGGTGGAAATTAACATTGATGGCTAATAACCCCAATTTGACCAAATAATGCTCTTCAACATGCCTTCAATGTTCCTTGTACAAAAGTTTGAAAGGTACCTGTTTATATTGTGGTCGCTAACTACTGGACTACTTTTTTGCTTCTAGGTGTGGTTCAAGAACCGACGAGCAAAGTGTCGCCAGCAGCAGCAGAGTGGCAGCAGTGCCAAGGCACGCCCGGCCAAGAAGAAGTCGTCCCCAGCCAGGGAAAGCACGGGCTCAGAGAGTAGCGGCCAGTTCACTCCGCCTGCCGTCTCCAGCACTGGCTCTTCCTCTTCCTCCTCCTCCACCAATCATGCGGCCGCCCTCAGCAGCACCTCTACCTCCATCAGCACTGTGTCATCTATCTGGAGTCCCGCCATCTCCCCTGGCAACGCCCCCGCCCCTGCCGTGGCTCCCCTCCCCGAGCCAGGACCCCCATCCAACGCCTCGTGCATGCAGCGTTCCGTGTCCGGTTCTGCCGCCGCCGCCGCTTCTTACCCCATGTCTTACAACCAGACAGCCGGCTATGGCCAGGGATACCCCGCCCCCTCCAGCTCCTACTTCAGTGGGGTGGACTGTGGCTCCTATCTGACTCCCATGCACTCTCACCACCACCCCCACCAGCTTAGTCCCATGACAGCCTCCTCCATGTCTGGCCACCCCCACCACCACATCAGCCAGTCCTCTGGCCACCACCATCACCACCATCACCAGGCCTATGGGGGCTCCGGCCTGGCCTTCAACTCCTCTGACTGCCTGGATTACAAAGAGCAGACAGCAGCCTCCTCGTGGAAGCTCAACTTCAATGCCACAGACTGCTTGGACTACAAAGACCAGGCCTCCTGGAGGTTCCAAGTCTTGTAATTCAAAAAAAATTCTTGCTCCTTTTGGTTTCCTGCGTGTTGATTTCTGAAGCAAAAATTTGAAGTATATGGACTTAAAAAAAAAAAAACTAAATATTTGGAAGATGTTCAACGATCTTTTTTCTATCCAAAACCCTGGCCGTCCCTTCCAAATTAAATTAAACTGAAGAGATGTAGAAGTTCATTTTTGCTTTAGTCAATGAAGAATTGTTTTAAGATGACGATGGAAGATCTTTATATACTAGACTGTTTTAAAAACAAAATGTTTCAACCAAACTCCTGTGAGTCTGACCACCAGCGTCTTGGCTCACGCTGTGCTCCTGTCTAATGACGAGGATTAACCGTCCGCACGCGTAATGGAACTGACCGCACTGTACGCTGCTTACCTCCATCCCAATAAAATCGTGTATAGTTTTTATTTCTGAAATTTGTTATTTTTAGGATGAAAGATATTTTAGTCAGCTACGTAAAGGAGCTGAAATATGTAAATATGTATTTGGGTCAGTTCCAATGACCACCTTTAGTTGGTGTTTCTGAATTTTAAATTGTTTATTAAGACTTTGAAACGACTGTATGTAAATCTTTCCAAATATTCCAAAGAGAACGAATTGGCCATATAAAGTGAAGTTTATATACATTTTTTTCCGTATTAAAAAAGTTACAATGGCAATGTCATAGAGAAATGAAAGCAAAAAACATCGATGCAAAAAAATGATTGGGTCCTGGTTGCAATTCTATTTGAAAAAAACTCTCAAACAGGCCCCTTAATTTGGGCATGTTTGTCGTGACAACTTTTTACAGCAGCACTTGATTTGATGTTGGAGTCAAATCATTAGCCTGAGAATGTTAACAGTTCCAAATGCCGTTGAAATGTTGAATGTATTTTAAGGCGACAACCCTTACATACATGTCCATCCAATAAAGTTCAGTTAACTCATTTTTTTCATAGTGAATTTTGTGTCCTCCCCTAACTTGAATTCGGCCAGGCTTATATGCAGTTTCCTACAGTCTAAATTACCCTAGTCCAAGTGCTATGTCTGAAATCATGTGACGGATTCTGTAGCATGCTAGTTAGGCTACATTTTGGTTTAAAATGAATCAGATGGACAAGATGCAACTTTGTTGGAAATGCATAGGCCTAGGCCCATGTGTCGTGCTTATTTTAATACTCTGCTTAATTTCTTCACACAATTTCTTGCTGAAGGGAAACAGAATATCTGTCCCCAAATCTTAAACATTAGGCTACGTGATGCACATTGATCACGGCCTAATTGAAAACGCCAATTTAATAGCGTGATAATTACCACAGCGCGGCATATCCGCGCAGAGTGTGTTTATCCAAAATAACCTGAAGGAATTTCACAGACTCTAATGCGGTAATTACGTAGGAGGGGCCAGGTTATCGGGTCAAAATGTGAAGATGGAGTGTGTGAGAGGTTGCTCGTAGGCATAAACCCATTCAATAAACAGAGGAAAATCGGCAGTGCCATGGGATGTTTAGACTTGCATGTTTTAACATTGAAGGACACATGGAGAATAGCCTTGCAACATAGTCGGTGTCGGGCCTTGCAACAGAGGAGAGACCTAGAGAGATGCAGCGAGAATTGCATGCGTACTTGAACTATAGGCCTAACAATTTATTCACATAAAAGGCAGGGTGGATTGCGGCCTAAAAGATGCAGCAACGGAACACGCTTATCGATGAAGACATGGACTTTCACCTTTTTCAATAAACTTAAGTCGTTAAAAGCACTGAGTGGCTTTTTGAAAAAATGCTAGATTCATTGATCTCCATAGACAGTCTATTTTTATTTCATTTTGAAATTATTCATAAAACGTTAAACAGCTTTGCTGTCTTTAATCATCGCCGATGCGTGTTCTGTATGTAAATTATGAATAGGCTATGTAGCAGCTGAATAAATACCTTGCCAACGAGAACATTAAACATGTTTGCTCGGCTATGCGTGAGCTAAGACTTGCGGAGCACCGCGACTGTACACAAACACGAGCGGATTTGTCAAATTTACATCAAACAAACAGCAACCAATCTTGGGAATTGGTTAAAGAATCCTGTAGCCCCATGCTCTTACGTGGAGCACCTGCCCATTCTTGAACACAAATCAGAATATGGTAGCTCTTGTTACCTAGAACTGTACATTTAGGCATGCACGCAGAACGTGGAATATCATCAATCCTCTGAGACCTACACTCAAGTTTAATTTTACGTCGGTTTGTTATTAACATTTCAAAGTTATTAATTAATAGGCATAATGAAAATGTCCGTCTCCACAGATTTAGTTCAAATCTATTTAAAGTAAAATTATAGAGCTCTAATAATTATTTCGTTGTGATACTGTGTGAAAGGTCACTAATCACTCAATGTAAACAAAAGACTAGATCTTAGCAAAATCTGGGTTCAATTGGCATGTAAATCTTTGAAGATCAAATATGCTGAATTGCTCCTCTATATTTAGTAATTTCCTTATCAGTAGTTCACCTAACATCATAAATACAAGCTATACTAACACAATGTCTGATTAGCTAATAATTTCAAGATATAAACAATAGACACAGGGTCAACTGCCATGTGGCTTTGAAGACATGACTCCACACAGACACATTTTTTTGCAAGTTGTTACACTTAATTCAGGTTTCATTTATCAAATGTTTTACTGAACAATACCCCCAATTAGATTTGTCTTTTTCTTTTGGATGAGACTCACTGATGCAAGTCAGACAGTTACCCATACATTATCATTTGTTATTATCTTTTGCAGTGAATGGTAAGCAAATGTCAACAAAGATAAGAAAAGGCCACCCAACATTGAGCAAAGGAGAAAGATTATTTTATTAACGACAATGTGACTAATCATATGACTCCATTGATTGGTAATAGGGAGTAATGATGTGTGTGTGTGCTGCATTTCCCAGTTTGTACACTTCCTCCTGAGCCCTTTTAGATGGTCTCCCTGATAGGGCCATCGATTGCACCATACCTCCCCACGTGAACAATTGACCCAAAGGCCTCCCTTCAACTCAAGTGGACGTGTGTGTCTGTATGTGGGCCGACTACTCCCCTTGGTTAGCTTCAAATACCTGTTGACATTTTGCAGACTCACTTTACCAGGACACAAACTGGAATAGCTGTGAACCTTACTGCATGTGTGGATATGATCTATATCGCAGTGTGTGTGTGTGTGCGCATCTAGGATCTGATGGGTTCCTTCATGTGTGGGTTATTTTGTGTGTGAAACGAAATGGACTTAGTTGTGTGTGTGTGTGTGTGTGTATTGAGTGCATGAATGTATACTGTTTTGTACAGATACCACACAGTATGAGATTGATAGATCAGATAGGAGCCTGTGAGCAAGGGGAGTTTTCTTGTCTTGTGTTTTGAAAGCAAAAACTTTTATTTTTAACTAGTATTTATAAGCTGTTAGTTGTCCCCAGACCGTTGCATCCTCAACTGTTGATAGGACGGTCTGAGGAGTGAGAGGAGGGGCCTTGGAGGAGGAGATTTACCGAGAGTTTAAGCGCGGGTCAACTGTACTGACATGGGTATGGTGGGGGCAAAATCTCTGGTTTCTGTGCTTTTGTCAGACAAGGCCTGGAGGTTTTTGTAAAAGAAATGAGGTATTTGGTATTGTTTTATTTGTCAATGAACTCTAGGTTCATGATGGAATGGAAACGATAATTGTGGTTGGTGTTAAAAGTCCAAGGGCACCTATAGGTTATTTTGTGGGTGCGGGGAGGTGGGGACATTTCAACCAGTCATTCAGACACTTTGTTCAAGATACTCTTCTTTGTGGGAAGGAAGGTGTGACATTTGAATACATCCAACATTTCGACTTGAAGGGCTGATCGTTTCGGATCTGACGTTTTTTTCCACACAAACTGAGTAAAAAGTTTGAGAACAATTTCCCACAGGATAGCATTGCAGTCAACAACAACCAACCATGGTGAAAAGACTTTGTAACCCCTTTCATTCATGACATTTCGGAAAGCAAGTACAAGTTTGATCCAAGCCAGGTTTCATTCAACACTCTGACCGACTTACTGAATGTAATTTAAAGCCTATTGCTTACAATATGTTAAAATCAATGTATATGTTACAATCATGTTTAAAATACTTACAAATCTTCCATAATCGTCCACTAACATCCGTGGTTACGTCAAGGAAGAGGAGTGTGGTTGAGAGGTACTAGAGGGAAATGGCCCCTAACCACTTCTGTAGAGGAAGTAGATGACCCTTGTAAATACTTACAGGCATTGTGGGAGAGAGCAAATAGATGACCACTACTTAGAACACATCCCTTCACAACAAACCAAACCTGCTTTTTCCTGATTCATCAGTCTTCGACAGTCGTGGCCAAAAGTATTGGCAGTGACAAATTGTGTTTTTCAAAGTCTGTTTTTTGTGGATACATTTATCATGTTTGTATGGAATACTGGAAAACAATAATACACATTTCATAAGTTTTAAAAGCTTTTATTGGCAAAAACATTCAATATATGCAAACAGTACCCTATTTTACAGCCATCAATCTGCTCTTAAAATCCAATCAGAATGACAGTGATTTCACCTGACTATAACTAGATCACACTTTCCCATGTGCTGATGATATGACTTACTGAAATGATTTTATCAGTCATTTTATGCCAGGGCCCAAAAACAGTGAAAAGTGTGTTTATGTAATACATTTCATTTTTGGGGGGGCCAATGAAGCTTTTATTTAACAACCGCCTGATCACTCTGTTACTCTACTGTTATTGTGCAATGTGAATCGACAATCGACTGAAGCAGCAAACTTTGCAAACACAAAATCTATGTCACTGCCAATACTTTGGGCTACGACTGTAGGTTGAATACATCACACATCAATAATATATTGGACCTAGCCCGTCTATAGGAAGTTCCAATTTTAATGAGGGACTGCTCAATTACGTAAGACCAGGAACCAAACCCCCATCACACACACAGAGAAAAACAACACAATACTACAGAGAGGAACCGGATTTAGTCCCATCATTAAATCTGATCATGTGTTACTGTATATCCCCAGACAGCTAGGGGCCATACAAAAATGGAACAGCTGCAGCACTAAGGGAAAGACAACCTGGATAATAGGGAGAGCTGGAGGCCTGATTCATTTATACATGTTAACAAGGTCACTGTGCTAATACTACTACGAAGCCTACACTACTTTACTGTACCACTAAAAACACTTCCCAATCAAGGTGGTCTTGGACCATTTCAATGTCAGGTTTATAAAACGATTGAACTTTAAACATTAATCATACTCTTTAAAACAATACAATTTGAACATTAAAACAAGTATAAGCTATATAGCCATACTAAGCAGTTTAGTACAGATGTTCTTTCTAGCTAGCCCAATAAAATTGTCAACAGCAGCCTAAACGTGTCATCCAAGGACACACATTCGTCTTTTAAAGATTTTCTTCTGTGTCGTTGTTTAGAAGTTTTAATGCTTTGTATGCTAGACCATCAGCTTGATGTGTGTTACTTGACTGTTAAGCAATTTTGAAGGTCCATTTGAGCTGTCAAGTCATTCAGTTCTGTGATAATATGCCAGTGGTTGGTGAATTAAAAAGGTGTCAGGAGATCCACTAAAGGCAATGACAGATGACACTTATCTGTAACAACTGCCACCAGAGTGTATTACAGAAAGCAATGTAACATGTTATGTTTACAACAGAGAAGTATTAGTATCAGTTGCAAATGTAATTCCTTTCAGCTGTCCCTCTTGCGAAGGGATTGACTCCCAAAACATACAAAGATTTTTTAGAAAAGCCAACAAAACAAAAAGCACATAGAAAAGCATCCTCACTGATCTCCTGTCCATTTCCAGCATTGGTTCTTGTATATGTTTTGGTGCAAATCCTCTTAGAATGCAAAGTAAATAGATTACGATACAGGGAGGGATTAGGGCTCGCTCGGTGCTGTCAGATTAGCCGGCGAGCGCAGCGCGTCGACAGCTCTGACACGGCTATGGCTGCTGTTCAGGAAAGGGGCTCGGCGCCATGCTTTAAAGTCGCTTGTTGGCTCCTTTTCATGAATAAAACTGCGGCCCGTAATCTCAACCAACACACACAAGCAGTTGCTCACCCTCACACAGATTCACATACACGTACCCACACATACGCACACATGCAATACCACAAAAGATAGGAGAGAAGACCCTGGTCGCTTCTTTAGTATGCTTAGTAATAGTAAGACATTTTGTGCATCATTGTGTTCCTATGAATTGAAACTGAATTATTTTTGTACTAATAGCTTCAAAAGTAGATGAGAATGAAAAATCTTATTTCTTCATTCAATGGATCTGAATGGTTTGATTTCACAACATTTCTTTATTCAGTTACAGTATTTGATCACTCACCATAAAGTTATGTAAAAAAATTAATTGGTTCCTTTTCTTGCCATCAGATATAATTTACAAAAGATAACAAATGTGTACAAAATCCCTGTCACCATTCAAAGACAGCTACCGTCAGTTCATGTCAAATGATGTCAAACGAGACCAAAATGAACCACTTTGAGTGTCCCTGTATCTTCATTCTCCTGCAAAGAAGGTAAGGAGAAATATAGGTTATAAAGTTTTTTCCAAAACAGACACCCTCCATTAAAATATATACATAAATGATGGTGACCCACTTCAAGCTGTTAGCCTTCATTGATCTGGAATATTTTCGATTACTCTATGTTTAATACTAGGCCTGTCTATATTTGAGCTACGAGTATGTATTTATTAAGCATCATAATGGCTGAAGTTGTATTTTTGTTTTTATATCAGAGATAACACTGTATGTGTATTAGGATGCAAAAATCAACTTACATTCTCATCTTGATTGACAAGGCTGTTTTCTGCATGAAAAACACAAACATTTAACAAATATGAACAGGGCACCTTGGGCCAGGCATACACTACACGCATAGGGCCAGGAGTACATACACCCAACACACAATCAATACAAGTTTAATCTAAATGTTGTAGACATTTCCTTCACACAATCTGAATATGTCGCTCAAGGCCATCACTCCAGGGTTGAGCCATGCGTTAATACAGCTATGATTGACATTAAAACCCTGCCGTTATGCAGATATTTTAAAATGGCGATGCTAATTCCCTCCAGTAGCCTACAGTCTGGATTACCAAATCACAGAGCGATTCAGTGGCGAGACAATTGCTAATCGCTAGAATGGAATTATTACGAAGAAGAGAGGGAGAGGAGGCAGAAAGACGAGTAATGTTTTACTAATGTCTATTTTCCCTAAATGGCCAGTTAGTCATCTTAGATATCTGAAACCTGGAGAAATGAGCTCTCAGGCTACATTTAGAGAATAAAACACACACAACGACGCCAGAGAATTTACGCGGGGCTAATATGTGGCCCTGAAAAACAAATAACAAAATTGTACGGGAGCTACCTTTCAAGGATAGGCATGCTTTACTACAGTTACAAGAATACTCTAAGGACAGAGACCAAAAGATGGAGAGATCGAGTGGGAAAGAGAGACAGAGAAAAAAACACACACCTGTATTTGTCCACGGCCAGTTGGGTGCAGCGCTGACGGTCACAGGTGTGCTCGCCACTGGCTGCTGTCTCCTCGTCTCCTCACTGACAATCACATGACCAACATGAGCCTGTGCAGACACTCCAGATCAAGCAGGGAGACTTACGTCTTGAATGCAAATGATCAAATAACATAAGAACGTTGGTCACAGCCTCTTAATTTCAAACACATATGAGAGAGGACTATCTCCAAGATGGTACTGGATCCTACATGAGTGAAGTGATACTTCTAATTGGGTCAAATTGTAAAAATGTGTGTGAGGTTTATGGCTCTCAAACCAAACAAATTCAGTCTGTGTAAAGTGGCTTGTCCCTTCTGGCACAAGCAGGATTTAACCACAGGCCCAGAGGCCTCAGATCAGGTTCTGTCAGGCCTCTCAACCGGCTGGCTGTGAAACAAGGCCAGAAACAGCAGTTTGCCCCTATCAGAGTGTGTAAGTGTTACACGTGTTTATATTATCGCGTGTGTTTTTGAGAGCAGACGCAATTTATATTTAGTGTATGGAGGGACAATCTCCGTCTGCTCCAAACTGGTCTTGGATACGTTGCTGGACTGACTAGCTTCCCACTAAATAAAAAACATCAACCACTTTCTGTACTAGCAGAGCAGCAAGAGGGAGAGAGAGAGAGCAAGGGAGAGAGAGAGAGAGCGAGGCAGAGAGAGAGCGAGGGAGAGAGAGAGAGAGAGAGGGGCATAGCACTTTCTTTCTCACATCAATCAAAATAACATTGGGATGGTTCCCAGACACCCCCACCCCCCTGTTTTGGACAGCGTCAGATCAGGGGATCGCTGCTCGGCAGAGGCAAACCCCCATGCTCATCTCCTTCTCTTGTCTCTTCTTTAGCTATGTGAGCCAAACGTGGAAATCCCGTACCATAATACCACCACCCCCCCAACAAACACACACACACACACACACAGAGACACACACACACACACACACAATCCATGTTGCTAAGCTCTCATTGGCTTCACATGAGAAAAGGCAAAACTTCATTGGAGACCAGATTATGACAGGGTTTTAATATAAGAAAACGTTCAAAAAGGAAGACAAACAAACACAAAGCTAGAAAAAAAGCAGGCTCTTTCTGTGCGTGACTTGTCTTTGGGGAAGTAAAGTGATCGGCTGCCTTAGCCGCCCTCCACTGTACAGGGAAAGACCCGGTGTGGTTGAACTGGGCTTTTGGCTGCCAAATCGCCCTAACCCTCTTTACTGCTTTTTTTTTTTACACAACTGCCTTTAAAAAAAAGAGCTTAAGTCCATCTACCCCCCCCCCCCTCCCCCCTCACCACCACTCTCTTTCTCTCTCTCACCCTCTCTCTCTGGGCCTTGCCTGTTTAAATTGGCAGATACGGGGGGGATTTGGGATAGATGGAGGGGGCTTAAACGAAGGAGAGCAGTGCATGTGTGTGGGGGGGGTGGTGGTGGTGTTGGGACAGAGTCATCAGTGTTGAAGTCAAACAGCCATGAAAAGCCTATGAGGATAAAAAGAACAAGAGCCCTTTATCTAATAAACCCAAATCCTACATAAATACTCAATATGTTACTTGGTGTACAACTGTAAACGCCCCCCCCTCCCCTTCATATCCATGTCCTCTGTCCCTCCCTCCTTCTTTCTACCTCTCTCTTTTAACCCTGCCGTGGCTTGCCCTGTTTGGCAGCTGTTTGTGTACAGTGTACGTTTCTAGTCACACTCTTTCTGCATGGGAGTTTATGGTCAACAAGTGGTTTTTCTACACCAGTCATTGATGGGTCGACATGGGAAAACAGGGATTAGGCAAACTGGCCACTGGACACTATTCCATTCATCTAACAATCTTTGGACATGTTGGATGAGTAGGTTAAGCATTCACAGACACACACACAGTACCAGTCAAAAGTGTGGACACATTTTCCCATGCCCACTCGGGCACCCACACGCAACTGACCAGAGGTTACGTTGAGAGGGTGGTCCCGTCGCAACCAACTTCCTGTCTGTCTGCAGGGCGGTAGTTCTGGATCCACACAATCCATTCCTCCCCCTCAGATTGGCTGGTGATTCTTCTACAGTAGAAACACACACACACACACAAGGTCAAGGGGGTCGGCAGATCGGTGTTACATTAAGAAGACACTACATTTCCTGTTCACCTGAGAGAAACCCCCCCCCCCCCCAGAGTGAAACAACGACGATGGAAAGCCGCTGGCTCGAGCCAGGCAGCGCTGCTACTGTACGAGGACAGTCGGGGGAAACCGTTAAACACCGGGGTCGGGAGGGACGGGGACGCGCGGCACACTCCTTCACCGACACACTGGAGTTAACAGGCTTTTCCCCCCTGCTCAAGACCACGAGAAAAGAGGAGAGGGAGGAGGAGGATCTTGGATAGAGAGGAGAGATAAAGCTTCCCTCCTCTTCCATTGAAAGCCCCCGGAGCCATATCAGGCATTGTGAGGGGGAGACAGGCGAGGAGAAGGCGGGGGAGCTGCCTTCTCCTCCTGGCTAAACGCTGCTGAAAGAGGAGAGGGAGAGCAGGAGAGCCCTTCCCTCGCACTTGTTCGCTGGTACCCATCTCACAATAAAGTATCTAACCAAATCAGCACACTTGTCAGCCAGGCGGTTCAACGCGATTTAACGCACCGCCACAAAGGGGCTGCTGGGAATCGTGGCGAGTGTATTTGTGTGTGTGTGTGTGTGTGTGTGTGTGTAAAGGGCCATTAGACAGGCTTTGCTAAATATTTCAAGGCTCACAGTGCCCTTCTCTCTCACACACACACACACACACACATCTTTATAAACATCCTGTAGGTGTCATATCGATGCCACTCCAATGGCAGGGACGTTTTCACCCTGTTTCTTGAGCGTTTGGTTCTTTCGCAGCCATCCTGCCTGCTTCGAAGAACATCTTTAACCTGAAGGAAATGAGTGAATCACAGATTGCACACGGTGTGTGTGTGTGATGACTCTCAGGGCAGTCCGCTCACACGTTAACGGAATGTGTATTCAACCACATTATCATTTCGGTGTCGTAAATGTTTCGTTCAGTTCGACATGTATTTGCATCTATATACGCGCACCCAAACATCCATACGTTATAACGCACACATATATGTCAGCCAGCAAGTCATTGGTGTGTGAGTCAATGTCAGTGGACATGTGCGTGTGTGCGCCCTTGGTAGTCTGAGCTGAAGTCTGACGGAGCGAGACGTCTGTGCCAGCGGCTGTGCTGGCGTGTGTAAAGCGAGACACCTGTTCACTCGAGCCCAGCGCCCAACGCTAGCCGCTCATTGTCTATTTATGACCTGGCCTCTTTGCTCCGTTAATATGCTCCGCTCTGAATGCGTGTGATCTCCAGCAGCCCGGAGACGGGCGCAGACACACACGCTATCGATTTGGCAATTGAGGCTCTTTGCCGCGTTGGTATGCTCTGTCCAAGTGCGTTCAAGACAACACACCACACTCCATCAATCTAGCCACTGAAGTTGTACTGTATGCCTTTCTCACATGCACGCGCGCACACACACACACACACAGACACACCACTCATCGATCTAGCCACAGAGGCATTGAGGTGAGGAAGACAAGCTTGAGTGGAAGGGCAGTGGGCCCCAACAGAGGACATGAGAATCTACAATCAAATCTACAGTAATTGGTACATTGGAACAATAAACATCTGCAAAGTGCTTCGGTGCAGACCTTCACTCATTTCCCCTCTGCCAGCTAGCCCTCTCTTCCTCCCTCCCTCCCTCCCTCCCTCCCCCACCCCTCCATCCATCCATCCATCCATCCATCCACCCATGCTTTCCTCCATCTCTCAAGCGCTTCTGTCCAAGGATAGGATGTGCTCCAGGCGAAAGAGGGAAATCATCGAGGACATAATTAAGAGGCTTAGGAGAGTGTGTGCGCACGTGTGGGCACACTGTCTCCTAAGTGCGTGTGTTTGTGTGTGTGTGCACAACAGCCCTTTCTCACACAGGCACGTGTGTGAAAAGACCGGCGATATAAACATATACAGTCATACACACAGCCTCCAGGTTTTGACCTTATTGCGAGGAGTTAAATACCTCGCTGGCCTCATTTGCCTGTCTGAGAGTTCAGGCAGCCCTGCGGTGTTCTCTAAGCATCTGTGAAGGACTCATCAAACTTGTTCATCTGGCTTCCTTGGAAATGGCTGTGGGTCTACACAGCCATCAGCACTGGACATATCTGTGGTGAGTCTGTGTGTGTAGTTTGTGTGCAGTTTGTGCGTGCAAGTGAGACGTGTGTAAGAAGTGCGAGAGTGTGTGTGTGTGTGTGTGTGAATGTGTGTGCGTGTGAGAGAGAGAAAGAGGGTATATGCATGTGTATGTATGTGTGTGAGTGAGAGAGAGACAGAGTGTGTGTGTGCGAGAGAGCGAGAGAGCGAGAGAGAGAGGAGAGAAAGAGAGTATATGCATGTGTATATGTGTGTGTGTGTGTGTTTAGGAAGTGTAATCAGGAACCCAGCCTGATCCCCTCTGGTATGTGCTCTCAGGAGTGTGTGTCAAAGGGCAGCCTGGAGTTGAGCAACAACAAAAACCGGGCCTTCGACATGTCCCGCCTTCACGCCACTGATGAGCCAACGGACGCGTTCAATGCCTTCTAATCAAATCATCACCATTTTGCCAATATCATCTTTGGTAATAGATATAGCACCTTGGGTATTAAGGTGGTGTTAAAACAAAGTTTGATGTAAAGTCACCAGAAAGCTGAGGCACGACATTGGGGGTTAAAGCTCAACCCCAAACATTTACACAATCGCATCCGTCCAGTCACATCCCTTCTATTGTTGCGCGCCTGATTGAGATTTTCCTACCTGCACCAGGCATAACGGTGACGGCGATTTCATTAGCCTTCCTCTTCGCCACCGCAGCCAGAACCACCTCGCCCTTATCAGACGCCACATAATGGAGATCCTTTGAAGGTAAAGTCACACAAAAAAAACACACACGCACACACAGAGCGTTAATCTAAAATGAATCTAAAATGAATGTAGGCTCCAGTGACAATAGTTTTTTTGGTGTGTTTTTTGGTGGTTGTAAGGAACCCCAAAAGGGAGAAACAGATGAAATGGCGTGTTTGAAGCTCCACATCTGACGAGGATGAAATGCCGCTTCCCTTCGAAACTTTGAAATTGGCCGTTTCGCCCTCGCCGGGTTTGAACTGACAGATATTTATCTGCTTCAACCCCCCCCCCCCCTCCAACTCCCCCCCCCCCCCCCCCCAACTCCCCCCCCCCACCCAAAAGTCGGAGACGCACAGACTCGAGGGAAGGTTTCACCTTTCGCGGAGTGTAGTGTTCTCTCTTTAGGGGAGATATTACGCCCAGCCGAGCTCGCCGCTGTATCGCACTCAGACAATATTGCGGCCCAGTGTGTGTCCTCCTTATCTCTCTGTTTCAGTCTCGTCTCACCCGTAGAGGACAAGAATACAACTCAAATGTTGTCTGAAAGGGTTGTCAAGTTGAAGCTGAAGACATCAGACGCACGATGTAATGGTCAGTGGTGGCCTGTTAGTCGACAGAATGTGTGTTTCTTTTATAAGGGGGGTGGGGAGGTAAAAGAAGAGACTAACTTACAAGGATGTTTCCCTCCTCTCTTTACAACAGGGTTTGACTAGTCCTTTCAGATAGGAGTTGAATACAGGGCAGAATACAACTGGTTGTATTCAACATGCTGAGCGAGACGGCATGTTTCAGCAGAGCAGTACATCACAGTAACCTTGTGGTGTATTTAATGGTTACACTATGCTACCAGTTGACTTCTGAATGAATATACATCATTGTGAGAATTTGACAGGGACATATCTTGAGTAAGTAGCAACTAGTTTTTTTGTTGTCATTCTCTGGTAAGCATTAATATCCTCCATTGAGGCCCCCCCCCCCCCCCTCTTTGGTATTATTAAAACAGCAGACCCTGCCAGTCTGCCACAGGGTTTCCCAGAGATGGGTGCAGGGCCCTCTGGGCCCATCAAAGGGGCACGTTAAGGAGACTCTTCCGCCCCAGCAACATCACACGGCCCTAGCGCCCCCACCCGTCTCAGACCTGGTCTGGCTCGGGCTAACCCCCAGCTGGCTAATGCTAGCCCCCAGCCGGGCCTGCACCCGGCCCTAATACCCACATTGTAGACCTCCTTTTGTACCATGAGAGAAAGAGAGGGGGATGATCAGAGGGTTCCAGGAAAGGAGGGGGGAGACAGAGAGAGAGACAGAGTGAGAAAGAAAGAGATTTGGGAAGAGGGACAGAGAGAGGTTCTCAACTGGGAGACTTGAATGAATGAGAGCAGATTGGATAATTATTGTTTGGCTCCTGGTCTCCGTGGTTCCGGGTTAGAGACGAATTAGAAAATGGCCGACAAAATGGTCTTGAAGGAGTCTAAATGAGCTCTCGGGACCAGGAGACGGTCTAATTCAACTGCCATCAATGAGGAATAGGCCCTCAATTAGATACGTGAGAGACGTAGTAATTGATTACAAACAGAGCAGAGGGAGAGAGGCAGAGGACGAAAATGTGATAGAGAGAGGGAGAGTGTGAGAGCTTTCTGGGAGAGGAAAAAACTAAATACATCGCCTGTGTGTGTATAGGGCTGTATGTATGTATAGAGGTGTAGAGGGGCTTACAATGTGACGCTGGAATGGTTTATTCCAGTTTAGCTGCTCATAATACTGTCTGAATTGGGTGAAAGAGAGAAAGAAACAGAGAAAAATAGGGGAGAGAGACCAGGAGAGAGGGGGAGAGAGACCAGGAGAGAGGGGGAGAGAGACGGAGAGAGACAAGGAGAGAGAGGAGAGGGGGAGAGCGTATCAGACGACTAAGAGGGGATAACAATAATACGCCGCATAAAACCATCAGATATTACACCTCTTATTCCCCGACGCTCAAACGCGACACAGGATCGGCACTAATCTTATTTATATAAGAGCTTTAGGGGCTGAAACGCGGCGGCTAACCACACTGATAAAGTGGGGTATTTCAGTCCGTTTTTTGAGGGGATATAGAGCAGGGAGCGTTTAGAGCGTGGTTATGATATTGACTGATATTTGGGTTTTACCTCCAAATGAGAAAAGGATAACAATAACTGGCACAAGGGGACTATTAATACATGCAAGCTTACAGGCATGTCAACCAAAAGACATTTACAATGTGCTGTTGTCATCTGATATGTGGGTTGAGGCTAACTGAACTGATATAACATGGGGGGGGGGGGGGGGGGGGCACAATATGCAGACATGGGTGCTTCTACACACAGGCAAGTGGGGTACACACACAGACACAGTTGTAGGACAAATATACTCCCACTTACAAATGCATAAACACACTTCAGGAGAACACGAATGAAAAAGGCTGTGTGCATACTCACCAAGACATTCTTGGAGAAAACCTTTTATATGTGAATGGAGCATTTACGTCTCACCATCTTAAAACCTAACACAGTGACATTGTCTCACTCATCACACCTGTACCTCGCTAGGCCTGTTTGAACTTTGTGTCGTACCCTCGGATATGCTTTGAATACATTTTTTATAACTTAATAAGCCATTTGAGCAACGGCAATGAGCCGTATGCTTGGGAAAGTGTGATGGTGGGGCTCTGCCCTGAGTCTGAGCCGTGTCAGATAGGAACCCACGCATGTTGTCTTAATGTAAGAGTATCTGACGCAACATGACAAAGCCCATTAAGGAACAAAGACCTTGCATCTGATTCAGCCATCACACTTTTTTGATTTAATGAAGCATTACATCAAGAGAAGGGAAACGAGTGAGTGTGTGTGGTGTGTGTGTATGTGTGTGGGGGGGGGTAAAAACACGGCAGGGTTTGCTGACGAATGACCTAATTGGCTGCATTAACGACTCCTTATCAAAGGGTAATTAGGGAAGCTGTATATAACACGTCCCATTATGCTAAATAGCCCGGGCGCAACACGAACACCTTCAAACCCCCCCAGGCCCCCCCGCCCCGCCACCCGGCGTCACGACACATCCCCCTTTCCGCTCTCGCCCGCCCCTCCAATTTTGCCTCACACCAAAGTGTTTCGTTTAAACAAAAGCCTCCCCCCCCCCCCTTTTTTTTGGGGGGGGGGGAGGACTCCTATTGTTTGTTAGGAAACAATGGGTGGTGTGTCCTGCTGCTCTGTGTGTCATGCTGAGGGTTGGGAGGGGAGACGGCCTGTGTGTGAATATGTGAGTGTGTCACTTTGGTTTTGTGCGTCCGAACAGTGTGACATGGGAGGGGGTTTTGATGGACTATAAGGGCGAGTTGTGCCCTCATTACCTCCAGCCAATGAGTGCACAGGCAGGTTAAGTTAACATCAGCCACTAATTAGAGGGGATGCCAGACTATGAGGTGAAACGTCAATGCCCTATGCTTCCTCTCTCTCTCTCCTTCATTCTTCTTCTTTTTTTTCTCCTGCTGCTCCAACTCCCTCTCCTTTTCTCCCTCTCATTGCTCTCTTTGTCATTTTGGAGGGAGAAAAAAAAAGTAGCTTTGGTTGGGAGCGTTCATACGATGTTACTTTCCTCTTTTCTGTTCCTCTTTTCTTTCCCCCTCCTTGCTCTCAGGCCTCCAAAGCGACAGAGCAGGCCTCCTTTCTTACTTGTTCTCTTTCTTTCCTTTCTCCACCTTTTCTCTCAGTTTCTCTCATGCACAGCTACTAAATGACGGAGCCATCCTTTTTCTCCACCTCCTCCCACTTTTCTCCCTCTCTCCATTTGTCTCTTTGCTCTTTCAAGGTCCATGGCCTCGACTCCACCTTTTCAATTCGGCTTCTCAGCAGCTCTGCTTAGTGGGGAGTGAATTGGAACCATGGCTATCAGTGTGATTGAGGAAGTGTGTGTGTGTGTGTGTGTGTGAGTGTGTGTGTGTTGAGAGACAGGACAGAAGGGTGGCGTGAGGGGGCAGGGAGGAGAAAGAAGGCGGGAACATTAATAGCGAGGGTGTTGGTGAGCAAAATGGGGCCTCCCAAAAAAAATGGGGTGGAGAGGGAAAGCGTGAGAGAGAGAGAGAACTGGCGGAGGAGAAGAAGAGAGGAGAGGAATAAAAGAAAGAGCCCGGACCAGGAGGACCGTGAGAAGTAGCCCCACCCCCCTCCCCCCTCCCCCCACCACCCAAACCTGCCCACCTGTCATAAAGACACACACACACAATCTCATAAATAGCACTTCAACCGAGCCCAGTAAGTGAAGTCCCTCACCATGAACAGGTCTCTGGCTCCAATGTCCACTGCCAACAGAAAGGCCTTCTCAAACCGCTGGTGCCTGCAAGGAGAGTTCATGATTACTGGTGATTCTTTCTAGAAAAACAAATAACACACACACGCATGCACACAAACAAGTATTTCCTCCAACGTGGGCACACGACACCCCGCACACACCCCACCACCCCGCCATCCCCCACACACAGATAATTGAAAGGGAGCACCAAACCTCTCCTTATTACACAGATTAGAGCCGGGAGACCGGGTATCTCCTCCACACAATTCACCTCAACTTCCCCCAACGCCGGAGCCGACATGACACAAACAAACACGGGGAAGAGAGAGGCCCGTTTTCATTTGATGTGGATGGAGCGAAGAATGCAGGTGGGCGATAAGAGAGAGTGAGGTGGGGGACAAAAAAGGAGGGATGCCAAAGAATGTTCCGTCCTGCCACGGAGAGAGAGAAAGAGGATGGAAGGTGGAGCGGAATGAGGCCAGAACAGTTGGTTACGTGGACGGTGTGTGATGATACATGTGTGTGAGGGGTTAGCTCTGCCTGTTGAGGTTACAGCTCCCAGGCAAGCATGCAGTGCCTGATCCAACAGACTGCGGTTCTTGTGCTCAGCCAGGCAATCTTTCCCTCTGTTGTCCTCTCTCCTCTACACCTCCTACCCACTAGGTCTACCTACTACAGTAGGTCTCTTACCTACTAGATATCCTACTAGTAGGTTTACCTACTAGGTCTCCTACCTACTAGGTCTCCTACCCACTAGGTCTACCTACTAGGTCTCCTACCTACTAGGTCGCCTACCCACTAGGTCTTCTACCTACTAGGTCTCCTACCCACTAGGTCTACCTACTAGGTCTCCTACCCCCTAGGTCTCCTACCCCTAGGTCTCCTACCCCCTAGGTCTCCTACCCCCTAGGTCTCCTACCCACTAGTTCTCCTACCCCCTAGGTCTCCTACCCACTAGTTCTCCTACCCCCTAGGTCTCCTACCCCCTAGGTTTCCCACCCCCTAGGTCTCCTACCCACTAGGTCTCCTACCCCTTAAGTCTCCCAACCCCCTACCTAAACACGTCACCCGGTTAGATCAACGCTTAGAGGGTAAGGGCTATGGGCAGCGGTGGGATGGGTTACCTGAGCAGGTGGTGGAAGAAGCGCCGGGCGTACTTGCTGATTGGATCCCTGTACTCCAACACTACGGTGTCAGAGAGAGGGCGGGGTGGAGCGTAGAAGACTCCCAGAGCTGCTTCTAGTTGGGCTAGGAGGTCGAGAACGTAAATAACAAACACACAATAAACACACAAACAGAAAAGTGAAATAGATAAGAAAAACTGGACTTTAGACTGATGGAAGCGTAATGAGCTTAATATTAACTTGAGTGGGAGTATCTACAAAAAGGATATTGATTTACTCTTAAAATAATACCACATACAAATTATGTTTTCCTCTATTTTTAACCGATAACCATCCTAACCTATGAATAACCTCGAATAAAACAGCCCGGGTCAAATCCAGAAACGACGGCTGTCAGGTGAGGTGTTTGGAGTTGGGAGAGCCAGACTCACCTTCTCTCTCTGCGTCCAGCTCCAGCCTGAGCAGGTGCTCTGTCACCGAGCTCAGGCCCTGGTAGCACTCGCTACCCATGGTGCTCCACTCCATGGCTCCCAGAATGCCGAGCGCCTGGTCCACCTGACCGCAGCGCAGCCTCTGCTGGAGCAGCTCGCAGGAGCCCAGCTGACCCCCCGTCAGAGCGCCTGGAGAGGGGGGGGGGGGGGAGAGAGAGACAGCAGAACACATCAGCTAAGATGTGTTAATGAAGTCAAAGTATTTCACAACACTCTTATCTCTAGGACCCTCTCTACTGTCCCAGCGTGTTGGGAAGGAGGTTGTAAACATACTGGAAGTAAAACAACTTATGACAGTATGTACAGGCTCTTAAAGAACCTGCACACAGTGGCGCTGTGGAGGCTAAAAGCCACTGTAGGAAATAGCTGGTATTATAGCAGCTCCTGATAAGGCCAGGTGTAATGGTTTTGGCATACTACTGTGGTTAAGCACTATGAATACCCCTCGGGCACTTGCTTAAGCTAAGTAAGTGGCAGGGGATCTGGTTCAACTCTGAAGCAGGGGGCTGGAGATTGGCATTGACTTGTCAATCAATTAGCTGCAGAGCCTCTTTTAATCTCTGGTCTGGTCTGTAGAGTGTGTGTGTGTGTGTGTGTGTGTGTGTGTGTGTGTGAGTGAGTGAGTGAGTGAGTGAGAGACCATCAGAGAAGAGACAAAATATTGTTACATAGTATTGGAAATGTGTTCCATTACTTACAGAGAGAACTCCTATATTAAGCATTGGTGTGTGTGTGTGTGTGTGTACACAAAGTGTTGGTGGTGGCTATTGTGGTGACACTGACAGGTCACACTGACGTCAGTCACATTACATCCCAATGGGCTATATTCAAACAGACAGTGTTACTTCCCGGTCACACTGAAAAACGGAAAACACTGTACACAAACAAAAGAAAACACACACCTGTACTGCCCGGATGAGCACAAAACCTTCTGCTTTTATTATTAATGAGTCGGCTAATCCGCTCACATCCAATCTCTCAGTGAAGAAAGGCATAATCAATCTCCTCTGGTCAAAAGGCACAATCAATCGCATTGGTCCTCTCCGCCTCGCTCACCAGCACAGACCGAAAACACAACAAATGAGAGCTATCGACACAAATGAAAACCGCACACGCAAACGCGGATGCATGTTGGACGCTGCTGGGGCGAGGGTGGCACCCCGAGCCAGGTGGCACAGGTACGGAGCGGAGGGCAAAGGGACGGCCACCTTCCGGAGGGAGGAGGGGTGTAATTAAAATCCCAAGCAGGCAATTAGCGAGCCCCTGCATCCCCTGAAGAGATGGCTAATGCGCCTAATGCATCAGGGTGTGCGGGGGGGAGAGAGTCGCGTGTCAGCGTCTGCTACCGGCTAAGTCTCGGCAGACATGCACAGGAGAAAAAATGGAACACAGAGGGAGAAAGACGGATTAAAACCCCTCCCAGACCTGCCTAACCCCCAGTCTGCTGCCCCTGTGAGTGTGTGTGTGTGTGTGTGTGCGTGTGTGTGTGTGACAAGCTTACATAAGTTGGTTGTACTAATAACAATAACATCATTTCAATAGACCAATATGACCCCACCCGTGCCCACAAATAACGTCTCCAAAAAGAACAAACAATACATATAATAAAAATATAACAACGTGACCTCATTCAAACACAAATGTGCACGTTGTTCTGGGCTTCCAGGAGTCTGGTTAGTTAAGAGTTGTGTTTGCCAGGGTTTCAGATAAGAAAAGAAAGGAGGGAAAAATGCCCATTAGCCTATCAGGCTGCATTACCATAGCTGCTCTCAACTCTGTATAAATGCACCATTCAGGTCCCCACACCGGCTCACATTCACCACGGCCTTCTGCCTGAGTGATACTCAGCCTGGGGCTCCAGGAACCACAGGCAAATCCACTCATTCACTGGAAATCACAGCCATAGCAGCTAACTCAGTCATCTCATATGAGTGACTACAGAGATAAGATGAGAAAGAGGAGCTATCCCTGTCTGAGTACGGTGAAACAAATGGATGTGTACCCTTGAGGTTGCATAACCCCTAAAATCTGCATTTATACGTAACAGGTGGACACTTACTGATGTAACGGTAGAACCAGCCTCAACTATGACAAAGTAACACTTATTACAAAGCAGACAAACTAAACGACAAGGTAACATGGGCAAGGCCCATAAAAGCCAACTCCAACCGTCTCCTTGACAACACGCGTCTTCAGGTGTCGCTGGCAAGAGCGAGCCATTTGTCTTTCTTCCTTGCAATTTTTCCGCCCGAAAAAAGGGAGTCTCTTTCAGAGGCGCGCGGCGGCGCACACAAGCTAGCGCCCTCTCCCCCCCCCCCCGCCCCTCGCGGTTGCGGCCCCAGCCGCGTGCGAACGTGTGCCCGGATGAGATAACTCGGTGCAGGCGGGTGGGGGGGCGAGGGAGGGCTACCTCCTATGGAAGAGGAGGAAGAGAAAAGAGGAAAAAGCTGGCGCCCTGCCAACGCTTTCTTCCTCGCTGCGTCAGACTCACTCCGTCGCTCTCTCTCTGTCATGTAGCGGGGCCTAATGAAATGAGTCAATAAAGAACAGGGAGCACGGCGCTAAACGAGCAAACAAACAGTGAACACGGTGAATGTGTGCACAACCGTGCGCGCGCACACACACACACACACACACACACACACACACACACGTGTTCTGATAGAGATGCAAAAACACACACACACACGGTCGTGTGGGAGAATTATCACGCCAAAAAAGACACACGGTGACTTTCTTCATCAAAACCTTGGCAGATGATCAGAGGAAAGTAGGCTATTGTTGGAATATACTCCTCTATGCAAACACACATGCACAAGCACACTAACGCGCGCAAAGAAAAACACTCACACGTGCATTTCCACTATACCCCCCCCCCCCCTCACACACAGCCTCAAATCCTTCCACGCAAAATAAAATCATCCACAGCTTCCCCACTACCAGCTCGTCAAACTTCGTGGAGAGTCTCGTTTGTCACATCTTCCTCCAAAGTCACAATTAAAGACGAGGAAGGTGGGGAGGCTCTTCGGCTGGGCTTTTTGATTGGCAAACTTTATCTGGGGCCCCCAAGGGACACGCAGGCACTGTAAACGATTTATCGGAAAAATGCATCCCCAGAATGCACCTGGTGGGCTGGTGCCCCGAGGCGATTATTGAATGACCTCTGAGCGTGACTCCTTCTAACCTCTCGACCAACAAATTAACTTCCCTCAAACAGTGAGGGATGAGCGAGGGCAACCCCTGCAGCACACTATGTTTGGGAAGCCATGTTGAAGTCTCGGTTAATGGGAGTAGAAATCAGAATGTAAACACGTTAGGTGTTTTCAGTTGCGTATTGGATAACTTGAGACTAAGATAACTTGGCTATGACAGAAGGCCGAACAGGTCATTCTGGTCACTGGTCCATGCCATGGCAAGACAAAAAACGGTCAAAATGTTTGCATTATTATGATTGTGCATGTGTGTCTGTGCCCGTGCGCTAAATTAACATGGGACCGTGCCAAGTTACCCACCTAGCCTGAATCTCAGTGCTGCCAGGGGTCCACTGTGGAAAGCAATCATCAGCAGGTCCGTCCCATCCGCCCCTCCCTCCACGCTGCCCCCCCAGTACAGCCCCTCCAGCCCCCCCGGACAGCGCAGGTGCTGGGCTAGTCTCAGCGTCGCCGCGGGGGCCGCCTCCTCCGCCAGTAGCGCCACACCCAGCGGCGCCAAACCCACGTCGAAGAACATGAGTTCCCCTTGGCCGCCCCCCGCCGCCGCCACGGCCCCGGCCGGGTGCCAGGCCAAGAGGGAGGGCGGGACGGGGCAGGGAGCGAGGAGAGGCACGCTCCTCTGCTGGTCGTACAGCACCAGGGAGGAGTCGGCGAGGCCCAGGAGCAGGCTGGTCTCGGAGGGGTGCCGGGCACAGGACACGGGGCGGGAGGAGAGGGGGATGCGGGTGACGGACAGGCGCTGGAGGCGACCGCGGGCGCACTCGTACGCGCAGGCGTCCGCCGAGGACGCCCCTTCGGGCCCTTGGGATTCCGGGTGGGGTCCTTCAGGCACTTCAACGGACAGCAGCTGGTAGGGTTGGAGGAGGCTGAAGTGACAGTCAAGAGGGTCTCCTTCAGTACGTATGGAACTGAGCACCTGTGTGTGGGGGATGGGAGGGTTGGAGAAAGAGAGAGAGTTGGTGAAAGGGGTAGAAGTTGTCCACAGTTGTCATATTTGTTTCTTTTCTTGGGAAATGGGAATTGTTAAAGAGGTGAACAATACAGTAGGTTAGTGAATGAGATGCAAGTGGTCCAGAGGTAGTGACTAATGATACTATGCTCTCACCACAGTTTCTATTCTATCATTGTCTATGTCAGTGATTCTTACTGAAGCTATGAAGAGTGACAAGGTCCTGAAAGAGATGGTGTGACAGAGTACCTAACAGAATGAGTCATTTATTCAAGACCACCCCTTCCCCACCTTCCACAATTATCTCACCAACACTCCACCTGTCAATCAGGCCAGCTGATGACATACCATTATTTTCTTACACCACTTTTCGTACACCACTGTGTACTTGGTGTAAGGATTGGAGGCAACATTCAACTACGCAGGTACAGTATTAGAGTTTTGAGATCCCCAAAACAATACTTTTTCAGGGTCACCAAGACATCCTCTACACTACAGGACATGCGTGTCTCAGGTTGGACTTAGTCAACCTCAGGAAAGTACCAATCGAAACAGGACTTTCAGTGTGGCTGGTTTATATGAGCTCAGATGGTTTTGCAGTGTAGGCAGAACAGGGATCGCACATCGCGGGGAGGTTTGCTTATTTATTTATGGGGGGGGGGTTGCAGTTGCCAAAAGGAGACTTAGGTTTGCCTGGCCGTGGTCTACAGAAGGGAGGAACAGATGACAGTTTTTTTCCTCTGCGTATTTAATCCCTTAGAGACAGCTCCTGCTGCTCCCTGGGGGGTAGGTGTGTGTGTGTGTGTTTGTGTGTGTGCACCACTGTGTTTGTGTGTGCTCGTGTGTTCAGAAGTAGTGTGTGTACTGTAAATGTCTGTGCTTGTCTTTGTTTCTGAAGGCATGTGTGGCTTGTGGAGGTTGTCAGGGCTGGGTGGTAAGTGCTGTGTACTGAACTTTATTGTGACATCTCAGCTAAAAGGTGGTGTGTATGCTCCTTGAGAGAGAGAGAGAGAGAGAGAGAGAGAGAGAGAGAGAGAGAGAGAGAGAGACAGAGCGAGAGAGAAAGAGAGCGAGAGAAAGAGAGAGACAGAGAAAGAGAGCGAGAGAGAGAGGAGACTGAGACCAGCACAGAGAGAAGATGGGACAGTGAACTCATCCAAGTAGCTTTCTCCTAGTTATTGGTTTCAGTGACTGGTCAAAAATATTCTTCTCCTCCACCCCCCCCCCCCCCCACTCCGCCCATCTCTTCACCAGACCCTTTTTTCTCTGTGGCGTGGAAGATAAAGCAGGTCGGTCCAACCGAGTGGCTGGCCCTTGTTCACAGCAGTGGCCTTTTGGAGCCAATTTTCCAGCTCACGGGGCAGAGAAAGACAGGGAATGCAGGAAGGAGAAAGAGGGAGGAGGAGAGAGAGAGGTAGAGAAGTGTAAAACAAGGGGTAGGGTACAGTAAGGTACTGTTTAGTCAGCCAATGACCCTTTGCCGTAAAAGGACACAGACGTTGTCAAACAAAAGAAAACGACTCATGCCTCAGACAAAAGGTTGAAATCTGAGTTCTGGGCTTCTATGCATATGACATATTCAATGTTGTTGGAAGTCAAGAATATTCAAATACTGTTTGTCCTTCTTGGATGTTTTTGATTCACACCATTTTTTATAAAGATTAATTTGTGGTTTATATGAGCTTGCAAGAGACAAATACCATGCTATTATCTCCATGTTAATAGCAATTCTGACTTGGTTTAATCACACAAATTTAGATCAAACAAATGACGAAAAACTGTTTTGAGGCAGATAACATTTTTTTTTTTTTACATGTGCGCACATACACACACACCAACGAGAACAAAACATGCACATTTTAAATGCACATCTGTTGACGTCTTTTTCCACGATGATTATTAAATTACAGGAATGGAGGGGGGGGGCGGGTCATTAAAAATGTTAACTCCTCACAGAAATAAGCATGTACCGCACGTTCTTCCTCCATCCTTCCTTGGGTTTCGCTTATCAGTGAGGGGTAAGAAGTAAGACCACATAGGGAAACCAAATCAGACTTTCAAATGCCTAGAGACCGGGGTAGAAAATTGGCTTAGCGTCTCAGATAGCAAACGTAACAAAAGGAACATATATATGAGCTCGAAGCGATTGAAGTCGCTGGCGTCTCCCGATGAGCTCCGGCGTTTGATTCGCTCCACGGCTCTTACGTAAACTGCTCGCTTAATTTCACACCGAAGCGTCGGGAAAAAATGGCAACAAATGCTTTTCATTAGAGCGCCGACACTGCCGAGAGAGGGACTTTAATGTTCTTTAAGTGTGGAGGAAGGAAGGGAGGGAAGGGGGGGGGGGAGAAGGAGTGTGATAAACATGGAAAAGTAAAAAACAAGAACACAAGAAGTACCGGGGCATGTGCTCGCGCGTTTCAATATTCATGTTGTCGTGCCGCCTCTCTCCTTTACGCAATTTGCTTTCGGCAAACATGCGATCGGTAACGCTGTTGTACCTTCCCCTCCCCTCCCCTCCGTTCCGTTCCACCGTTTTGCATACCTGAACCCGATGCGATCACGTCTTTTGGGTAATTTGAGCTTTTCTTGTCCGCTTCCCCTTCCTGCATTGGCGGGTAAGCCAATCACAGATACGGCTCCACGGGGGGGCGGTGAGGGCGGGAGCGGGCGTGCGCACACGCGCGCGCACCACACAGACACGCCGAGTGACGGCTTAGTTCCCCTTCGATCCGGAGAAAGGTGGAGCGCGAGGTGCCACCCTTGAGGAGGCTAACGCACCGTCCCCAATCCCATCCCTGCCACGGCGGCTAGGAGAGGAGCTCCACCAGGCAGCCAGCTGCCGTCTGGCCCTGGGTGTGTGGGATTCTTTGCGTGCATCTGTGTGCTTTGGAGAAGTTTACGCTGAGGCTACAGAAAGACAACAAGGGGGAGGGGGAGAGAAAGAAAGAAAGAAAGAGAGAGCGAGGAGAGGGTGCCTCTAGCTCAGATCATTGGAGCATCTCCATCATTAAGGGCCTCTCCATTATTGAAGAGGTTATGCCCCTAGTTATTAATTGACCTTCATGTTAACATGAATTGTCTCAGTTGATGCTCTTCCCTCTCCCGGTCCCGGGTGTGAGTGTGTGTGTGTGTGTGTGTGTGTGTGTGAGCGCGTTGGGATTACCTTGAGACCGTCCGTGGCAGAGCAGCTCAGCAGCAGCAGGTTGGCCCGGTCGGTGTGTGTGTGACTGGTGGGGGTCCAGGGCCACAACTCGGCGGAGGAGGAGGAGACCAGGGGCCACCAGCACACCGCTACGTCCTGGAGACAGTTCAGACCCACCCGTCTACCCAGCCTGCGAGGCGAACCGCCACGCAGGTCCGCACACACCACCTGGGGGGGGGGGGGGGGGGGGGGGGAGACAAATCAGAAAGCAGACAAATCCTCACCTTTCACGAACATCTCAAACCCGGGATAGAGGCACACAGATAAACAAACATGCATGCATACACAAAAGGCCTTGAGGGGTGTACACACACACACACACACACACACAATAAAGGGTGGCCCCATCCCAACTAAGGACCAATGAAACACCTACAGTACCAATATAATTAACATACACTTGTCCTTGTTTGTGATATTGATAGTGTTGATGCGTAAGGTCATCCCAAGATCTTTCAATTATTAATATCTACTGGTGTGTGTGTGTGTGTGTTGGGGTTGTTGTTCTTGAAATGTGCATATTTTTTGGAACGTGCCGCTACGCTCTATGGGCCACAACACAGAGGCACTACAGTATAATGAGCTCTTGTGGTGTTTCGGGGTGAAAACACACACACACACACACACAGATCGACTCGAGTACACACTGGGGTCCCCACAGAACAGACTGTCTAAACATGGATATGGAAAGACAGCTATACAGACACAAACAGATACAGACACAATGAAATAGAAAGTCATGCATACACAAGCCCGGACATGAGCCCATCCCTCCCTTCACCCCCAACCCTCACTCTCCTCAAACACAATACTAAACAATGCCACTAAACACACACACACACACGTACGTACGCAAAAGGTGGAGCTGCCATTGAGCCTCTCTCTGTTCTGTACAGATGATTGCCCACTCCACTAAGGCAGGTCACACGTTTCCATAGAGCCCTTTATCTGCGGCCCTGACTAGCGACAATAGACTAGCGTCTTTAGAGTCAACAGCTCTATATTCACACTTACGCACCCTACCCACACACTTTACACACACACACAGCCATTCACTGTACACTATTCAACTAGTGACTGAAACTCTCACAGTACTGGATTGGTGGAGAGTAGAGGAGAGGCAAAGAAAGCGAAATTATCGGGGTTGGAAGACGTCTTTGACAGAAAAGGTGGTTGGGGAGGGTGAACTGTGCTGCTTTTGAGTGAGTGAATGGAGGAATACATGAATCAGAGTTATTGCGTGAATGCATTGACGAGCGAATGAATGATTGAGAGGATGAATAGGGTAAGCGGGTGAATATTACAATTAACAACAAATATCAACCAAGAGAAAAGCAGAGCAACAACACCTCTTTACTTCTCCATCTCTCTCCCTCTCTTTCTCTTTCCTCCACCTACTCATTTTTTTTTTCTGCTGGCGTTTGCTGGTCAGCAATAATCAAAAACCACTTTGTGGGGGTCGGATTAGTTTAGCCTACCCCCCCCCCCCCCTCCCACACACACACACACACACACCCACACACACACCCTCCCCCCCAGCTTAGCCCAGTGGACCAAGGCAGTGAAGGCCGGGGGGTGGTGGTGGGGAGGGGGGGGGACAAGCGGGTGTGTGTGCCTGCATCTTGGGTGCAAGACTATATTTTGGGGGGGTTTGGGGTGTCAGGGATAGGGAGGGAGTCCCCTTATCAGAGCCCTGCTTCTGGAGCCCAGCACACAGTAGAGGCGATTGCTTTCTCGCACACGCGTGTGCGTGCTCGCGCACACACACGCACACACACACACACACAAACAAGGAAAGGGCCTGGCAGTAATGTGATAATGCCAGGGTTAGCACACAGCTCGAGTGGCCCACGAAAGAAGACCCTATGCATTTCGGTTCTTGTGTGCTGAATTCTTTAAAAGGTGGCGCTGTGCTAGAAGACACTCATCCTGTTGGTGACCTTCGTTCTCATGGTTGGGGTGTGGATAAAATACTCTGGGATGTGTTTGACTCACTCGTGGGTTTAATTTGAGTGTGTGAGAGATTGTGTGTGTGTGTGAGAGAGAGAGTATGCGTGTTATCCTGTACCTTCAGCTCAGAGGAGGAGAGTTTTTCCACTCGTCTTCCTGTCTCAGGGGACCCGTGGTTCTTCTTGTTGAGGAACACTGCACACACCTGGCTCTTCTCCAGGAAGGACAGCAGCAGCAGCCTATCCGTGATCACCGCTGGAAATGACATCACAAGCCAGAGGTCCAGTTACAGGAGGTCATTCCCTTCCGAATTTGTACCTCTTGACTCCCTCCCTTCACCTCCTTTCCTCATATCATTTCATCCCGCCTGCTCCTTTCCTTAACCTCCCCTCTCGTCTCTCGGGCCTTCCTCACCCCTGTATCGTCCTTCTCTCCTCCTCTTTCTTCTCTCCCCCCCCCCCTTTTCTCCCCTTCCTGCTCCTCCTCTCCTCTCTTCTCCCCACAGTGAGTTCAACAGTCAGTACATACTGGAGGCCCTACACCACAGCTCAACTCTTCACAAGCCCCCCCCCCCCCAGAAAAAAAAACTTGACTGCCTGATTAGCAATTAAGCCCCTGTCTTTTTCAAATTAATCTGTTCCTGAAACCAATTAAAAGGGGAAAAAAAGGGGGGGAAAGGCACGTGCCAGTCAGACACCTCTCCTTGGGTTGGGCGAGAAGTCTGCACCCCTAGATTTAGTAATCCACCATCCCGCAATTAGCAATGGCATGTGTGTATTTATACATGAGTGTGTGGGCATGATTATGCAAGTTATGCGTGAAAACATGGAATTAAATATGCTAATATCGAGAAGAAGAAATCAAATAACACATGAAACTGAATAAGGTCAGATGAAATTCCGTCGGCTTGTTTTGAAGCATATTTAGAAATATTCAAATGAAATAAAACTGCCATTTGCTACGCATGGGCTTTTCAGTACAAAACAAATATGTTGTAAGCCTCTTTGTCATACAGTGAGTAGATTATTAATAAATAAGGACAAATGTCCAGTTTTGTCATGATCTCTGTAGTGTCTCTGAAGAAGATTATATTTAATCTGATTCAAAATCCCAAATTGAGGATTTTGGATAAAACAGGCCCTTGGACCACTTGAGAACCAGGTGGTGGACACAGGATTAAAAGGGGTAGACCCCTATGAGTTACCCGTTATGTCTCTCACACACACACACATCTACCCAAAATCCATTAAATACCATCTCCCGAACAGCATGTTGACATAAGAGGCCAATGGGCTTATCCAAAGCACATTTAAAACATGAGCTATAACAGGCTATAAGAAATCACTTAAGGATGGTTAATCGGGGAGCATATGTGGCGTTGAAGCATCTGTGTTCCACCGTCTGCCAAACCAAGGCAGTAATGCTCTGATGGTATAAAATACATGTAATCCAACGCTAGGTGTGACGCAACTGCAGTTGGTAGTCAACATTTGGATGAAGAAAGCCCGGGTTTAAATAAGAGCCTTTTTGCAAGGATGGTAAGCCTGGGTTGTTGTTACATCATCAAATGGCTAGCACATGTATACTGTCAGTGTGGCCGTGGCGGTGCTGTGTACTATTCCAGAGAGCTGGTCTGTCAGTCTAACGCAGGCTAACTGAAATGACAGATGTGAGAGACCCCTCCCAAGACACACACACACACCCCTCGCTCACCGGAACCCACCCCACTCCCAACAATTACTCTAGTAATTAGTGCCTCTGAGGTTTTCAATGGAGCACAGCGGGAGGTGAGTGTGTGTGTGAGTGTGTGTGCGTGTGTGTGTGAAGGTGTGTAAGTAGGGAAGGAGGGGGGAGTGTTATCAGGTGTCTGGAGACTGGGTCAGGAAGCAGATCCAGTGTTATGAGCAAATAATTGATACAAAAAAGAAAAGACATAATGAGCAGATCTGGGCCTGTGTCCTTGCTCCATTCTGCTGCCCCCTCCCCCCCCCAGGGAAGGTGGAGGTGGGGGGCTCCTACTCCCTGGAGGTTCGGAGATGGCGGAAAAAAAACGCCCCAGGAAGCACTTAGGGGAGGCCGCAAAACACACACGCACAAAAGGATTTACCATCAATTATCTACCTGAGTCCTCTCATCCTCACCTGTGGCAAATGTTTATTTGTGTGTGTGTGTGTGTGTGTGTGTGTGTGTGTGTGTGCGTGTGCGTGAGAGACCAACCATCAGTGACGGTGTCAGCAGGCAGGCGGCCCAAGAGCGTCCGGTCCACACACACTCTCTCCAGCTGTGGTCCGTTTAGGGTTAAGGTCACCAGAATCCCGGTGCTAAGCATCAGCTAGACACACAGGCACACACACACACGCACACAAACGCATGTAATCCAGAAACAAATCACTGGCCTGCTGTATGTAACAACACAGGTGAGCTTCTCCGTCCAGGGCTACACAGACAGCAGCACGACCACATCCCATCTCTGCTCCGCTGAAAGAACTGAGGAATCAATAGGAGAATGGATTCCACCCGCCGTATGACAAGTCCCCTTTTAACCCCTTTGATATCGGGGAGGCGGGGAAACCAAGGAACGACGGGAGCTGGAGAAGGTGGCCAGGTGAGCGGTCAGGTGTCAGGAAGAGGTGGGGGTCTCCAGCGACGCAGGCTCGCCTCCAGCAGGGGGAGGGGCGGGTGGGGGGAGGTAGGGAGGTTCAGGTCTAGTGTTCCTGACTGGCACAGGTGGCTTCCCAGAACTAGACAATGTATTGGAGATTGTGTGTGTTTATGTGGTGGAGGGAGGGGGGGGGGGGGTGGTTTAAGAGGTTTGAGAACCTGCTTCTGACTAACGTGTGAAAAGGGTGTACAGGTGGGTGGAGCAGAGCACGTTTGTGTGTGTGTGTGTGTGGGGGGGGGGGGGGGGGTACAATACCTGACAGCAGTACTTGTTCTTCCATCTGGCGTGAACACATGCACTGGTCTGCAACAGCTCCTGAGAAACCAGCAGAGAGAGACCCAGAAAGTGTGAGGGGTGGGGTGAGGCGAGGGGAGCAGAAAGACTGAGTGAGGGAGTGAACGAGTGAGAGTTAGTGTGCGAGTGAATGAGCAAGTGAGTGAGTCTCGGTGAGAGAGTGAGCGAGTGAATGTGTTCACGCGAGTTGTTAGCTATTCCTGTGGCATTCCAAACACAGCTGGGCGATTGGAGGAGAGGAGGGAGGGGGGGGGGGAGTTGTTTCTAGTTTCAGACAATGGTGAGGAGGGTGGGGGGGGACTAGAAACAGCCACAGTCAGGGACAGGCAAACAAAGCTACGTCTGTACTGGTACAAGGAGAAGGGGAGGAAGGAGCGCTAGAAGGACCGGAGTGAGGGAGGAAGAGAGGGATGAGAGGAGGAGGAGGGGGGGGGCAACCTGCGGCCCCCTGATCCCCTCAAATATCCCCCTCGATGACAGAGCGCACCCGAAAGAGAGGTGCCGAGAGATGAGGAGAGGGAGAGGGTGAGAGAGTGGAGGAGTGAGAGAAAGAGAGAATGCCCCTATTTGTTAATCAATCGGGCGTTTCGGAAAGGGAAAACTCCTCCAATCCCTGGGGGGGTGTGGAAGGGTAGCTGAAAGGTGGCGTGGGGGGGAGGGGGGAGGTTACCTCCAGCTCCTTCAACGAATCACGGAGCTTCTCTGGGCGGCGGTTCTTAGGGGTCCAGGAGTAGCCGCGAGCTAAAGGGAAAAAGAGAAGAAACACAGGAAGTATTTTCAGATCATGTGGCCTTCTCTCCAGTTAAATATGGTATTCCCAAGACCTCAAGGGAATTCCAAACAACTCCCGTCCGGAAAACCATCCAGCGGATAACACTGGAATTTCAGAAGGGAGGTCTTGAACTGAAGGTAGGTGAGGGTCAAGGTATGAAAGAAGCCCAACTGACAAATATGTGAAAGCCAAATGGTTAACAGGGATTAAAATGCAAAAGAGTCAGGTGGAATGAAGACTTGAGTAATAAAATTAAGTTACCTGTGAGAAAGAGGGGGCGAAAATGTCCTTAAAGGTAGAGAGCACCAAAACTAAAACCTAATATAAGCTAAACTAATATAGCATAAGATATCCTTTACTAGGATAAGGCAGGTCATCTTCAAATGCAAAGACTTAACCAGCTATCTGACCGGATGCCATCGCTCACATTTGGCGAAATCAAGGGAATTACAACATTGTGCGACCAACTCTAACCATAATGTTACAGTGTAATTCCTGAGCCTAAGCCTATGTAATTCATGGTATAGTTGTTTCTCCTTTCATCCTGTTGTGTTTGACAGTGGCTGCAAGCTATACTGCAGCTCATATTTCAACCAAAATGCATTTCACACAAACAGAACTGGAAGTTGGCGGTAAAGCGCATATCCGAACAAACTTACAGACGCACACCACTCAAAATAACACTCGTTCCTCCCTGCAAACCCCATCTTAATTTCCCCATCCGCCCTGACTACTCCTCACCCCGTTTCCCTCTCTGGTGGCAAAAACAGGGAAAGATGGTAAAAAGAAAAGGGGGGGGGGGGAACAGAGAAGTTAATTGAATTCTGGGCCTACTTCATCCTTTGCATATACATGAGTGTTAATACAGAGGAAAGAGGGTCTGGTTTCTCAAGATGGGTGTAATCGCCCAGCAATCAGGTTTTTTTTTCGTCCTCCCCCCCCCCCCACCCCCACCATCCCTCTCTTATTTTTTTTATATATTTTTAAATAAACCATTAAGAAACGGGGCCCTCCATTAAGAACGAGTGGGAGGGTAAACACATGCATGTAAATGAAGGGGGAGGAACAGAGGGGGAGGAAGAGAGAGAGTGGGTGAGTGGGTGATGAGGAGGAGGGAGGGAGGGAGGGCAGGGGGACGCGTGTTTGTCTCCTGATAAGGGTGTTTGTATTTCCCTCCTGGGTGAGCGAGGGAGAGAGAGCGCAAGAGAGAGGAGAGAGAGAGAGAGAGCGCACGCGAGAGAGAGAGAGAGAGGTAGATAGAGAGGGGTGGGGGGGTGGGGGCTAGGCAGGCTGGTTGACTGACTGACTGACTGAGGGAGTTATTTCTGGAAGATGGCCATATACTGGTATGATGATTAGGGGCCTAATGGAAGCAACTGAGGGTGGAGGTTTGGACTGGAGAGTGCGCACACACACACACAGACAGACACACACACACTGGCATGAGTGTACTTCCAGATAAGGATGCACAAACATGAGTGCACACACACACAGTCCCACACACTACTGAAGCTATGCACGTCCAAACACACAACTCTCAATTAAATATACACACACGCACCCACCCACCTGCCCCTACTCCCTCTCATCCCTTTAGCATTTGTTTTCGTTTGAAGTATTAAGTATTTAAGTCATACTTACTCTCTGAGAAATGTTGCTTCTCATTGTAGTAATGGCACTCTGAGTGGGTGACTGAAAAACAGCAGGAAAAAAAAAAACAACAAAGAAGAATGAGTGCATGTGACAAAAGATGCAGACAAGTATGTGGCTGTGAGCATGAGGCAAGCGAGTGCAAGAGTCCTGACATTTACATGGGTAACTCCACACTCTAAGAGCCTCCCCTCACCTTGCCTGTACTTACACCACAACCCCACCTCCCAGCCCAGTCGCCCTGAGCAGGAAAGTGGGCTGTCTGGCAGGCCCCACCAGCAATGCAGGCCTGGATTAGTAGCATTCATCAGATAAGCATCTGAGGAGCCAGACTCACCCAGACACAGCCACCTGCTCTGGGGCAGGGTGGGGAAGGCTGGGGGGGGGGTTAGGAGAAGGGACCCCAAGAGTCATTCTAATAAGGTTGGGACTCCCTCTTGTGGAAAAAACAAGGCGCTACAAGGACAAATTCAGGCGTACATTCAATTGGGCATCTATATGTTTTTCAGTTACACCCAACAGCTTTGATAATTGCCTTTATCAACAGGCTCCTAGATGATGTTGGTGATTCTGGGGGGGGGAATCTCTCTTTTTTGCTCATATATCAAGACACTCTTTTGGAGGTTCGCCAAAGGAAAGGGATTTGGAATGAGAGAGAGAGAATCCTCTCTGCAGAGGACAGGCATGAAAGAGACCACAGCTGTTCAGATGAGAGACAGAAAGAGAACCACAGATGAAGGAAAAGAGAAAGACAGCACGGGAGACAGGAAGGAAGGGATGGAGAGAGAAAAAAACAAGGAAAGAAGCTGATCATTTTTGTAGTAATAGTAGTAGCGGAATGTCAAATTTAGATGTTGAACCCCATTCAAAAAGTGAACATTAAATGCTGGTTAAACACTACCTGGACACACTTTAGTTACATGCGTAACTCTTTTAACGTAAACACATTTCTCCTTAAAAACAATCTTCAGCTTCTGAGGCATTGAAAGAGTCAAGCAACATGAATACTTTATGTATAATTCTGAATGCCAAAGCCATCCATTATCAATTACTAAGCCATAATTAAATAAATCAACATCATTATCGGAAATCAATAATTTAAAAGGATTCTTCTATTTCAATTTGGGTGGTAAGTAAGACGCCCTGGGCCAGGTCCAGCTGAAGACACCAGTCCTTTGTCATGCGATCTGTGACAAAGCTTACAAGCTGAGCTGTATCATCGCGACAGGTCAAGGGCTTCGGGGGGGAAGTTGTGTGTGCGAGTGTGACATCGTCTTGTGTGTATTTAGGGATTTCGGGGGGGAGTGAATCTTACCAGACGAAACCGAAACATAAATACACACGGTAAACATAAACAATAAGGGTAAACAGTGCAATGCATATTTACCCGGCTCTCCTTTCTCGTGGTACTGATAGGTGCCAATATCTGTATCTGTGGAAGGAAGGACAGAGAGATAGACGGGGAAGGGGGGAAGGGGGAGGGGGAGAGGGACAGAGAGAGAAAGAGAAATGAAGACCAGTTGGTGAGAGAATGCGGACAGATCAGCAATTTGGCACCGCAGGATAAACAACCCCTATCAGTCAGTGTTCTGTCCCGTCTGCCTGCACCCGTTCCAGATAAGAACGATGGAGGGAGGGAGGGGGGGAGGGAGGGAGGGGGGGAGGGAGGGGTATTAATAAATAAAAAAACAGAAGCATGCTGTAACCCCCCTCACCTCGGGGACTGAGCCCAGCCCAGCCCAGCCCCAACCCTCCCCCCCTCCACACACACTCACGCACGTACGCGCACACCCCCCCCCCCCCCCTTGCCTCCCAAACTGCTGAGATGAGCTTTTTACAGGGTGTTTTTTAGCCGGCTGGAGAACAGCAGAGCATTCTAACAGCACATGGTTTCTTTATCACTCCCCACTGCTGCTACTAGGGCCTGGGCAGGCTAATGCAATATGGACCGGGAGGCGAGGAGAGGGGGTGACAACACACACACACACACAGACTGAAGGGCCTTCAAATGAGCTCGGTAACATTTTAACCTTTCTCCATGCATCAGTTCTGTTATCTGAAGGACAAATTGTGTCTTTAAACAGATGCGTTCACACCGTGGGGAGGGGGTATGTCACACGTCACCAGCAAAGGCGCCTTATCCCTCCACCATTTGCCCAGATTGCAAAAACACACCCGAGTGCTAAATAAACAAATAAGGATGACATGTCCGTTTTCGTACGCGCGCACATGAAAACACGCACACACAGTTTGGGCCTCAGTGAGACACTATCTCCTTCTGGAGCTCAGCAGACTGTGAAAGAAGAGGCGGACAAAGGGCAAAACAAGAACATGGAGAAAAATTGAAGAGATGAGCAGATAGTTGTCGCCCCTCCACCACCTCGCAAGGAGTGGCCCCGCCCACAGGGCCCAGGGAGGCCGGGGGGGTTGGCTGGCGTTCGCCCTGGGGGGGGGGGTTTGAAGACCCGGAAGTACGAGTAGTGCTGCGAGAAAGTGTATTGACACACTTTTCAATATGGTCGTCTCTCTCAGGTCATTTAGACTGGAATGGGGCTCACTGATATGTGTGGAGTCGGTGCTGGGCCTGGCTGGGCCTGGAAGCCAACAGGAGAGAAGCTCTCAAGGACTCAGAGGACACCACAACACATACTGAACATGCTGCAACAGTATAGGAGGGTGCGCCGGGGACTTTGAACATGGGTTGAGGATTTGGCTGCGGTGCCGTGTCGGGGACGAAGCCTGCAGCCTCACTGCCGACGTCTCCCTTCTGCCTTCCGTTTGACGCGACTCTGCAGCTCTCGAGTGCAGATGGCGAGGGACGAGGGGAGAGATAGGGAGGAGAGAGAGAGGGAGGGAGGGGAGGATGCAAACGAGAGAGAACAGGAAGGAGGGGGAAGAAAAGGGAATATGTGATGAATGAGAGCGCAAGAAAGCGAGAGAGAGAGAGAGAGAGAGACATACTGTAGGCCCAAACTGTGTGAGCGGGTAAGAAAGCAAAAAGAGAGAGCGAGACGAAAGATAGGGAAGGTGTTACAAAGACAAATAAAGTTCTGAGTGAGGAAAGCGAAAGGAGAGAAAGTAATGAGGGCGCAGACTGTGAAGATGGGCAGTACCTGTGACTTGCAGGGAGCTCTTGGCGGACCACAAGTGCAGCTCAGCCAAGCAGAAGGCCATCTGAGCAGGTTGAGTAACTCGAGTCTGTAAGCAGAGGTCGGGCGTGAGACAAGTGGAAACAAAGGAGAGAGAGAGCAGACAAAACAACAGAGATAAACATCTGGTGGAGATGTTTGTATTGTGGCAGACTGACATACCTGTACAAGGAGGCCCCGGGGTCACAGACACACACACATCCATCCATGCATACATACACCCCATGTACACAGCAAAGTACACATCACAGCCATCCACTGATTGACACACACTTTGAAAGTGACAACCGAGACAAAGCACTAGGCATTCCTCACGCATCACTGTCTGAAAATGACAGCTGCTCTCTCTCTCTGTCTCTCCCTCTCTCACTCATTTCCTTGACTCCATCTATTCCTCTAGGTCCAGTAACACACTGCTAAGCACGGATCCCTCCATCGCCCTCGCCCCCGCTCTCCTCCTCTCTGTCCAGTAACTGCTGAGGGTGGACACTCCTCTCCCTCCGCCTCTCCCTCTCTTTACTCCACCCCCCCCCCCCCCATCTCTCCCCCTCTCTCAGTTAATGCTGAGAGATGACTCTCTTATCTCTGTTCTTTGCTCCTGCTGGCTCACAGAGAAATCGCATTCTGCCCCCCTAGCCCCCCCCCCGGAAAAAAACGACAGCTTACAAAATACAAGCGATAAATCCAGATGCCATGGAAACGCCAGGGCCAGCACAGCTGTAACGCTGGCCGAGTAACGAGTTTACTGACATAAGAGGATTCTTTCAGCTTGCTAACCAGCTTTTTTTAAATATATATATATACAGGAAAGTCAGGCCTTGGGGGAAAAAAACGACTCTGTAAGGGTTGTAAAGTGAAGATGTTTCATTTTGTTATCTGGAGTTAGGAGGGGACTCGGTCCTGGCTTTGATTAAGTGTTAGGGGGATTCTAACAGGACTACTGCAGAGAGATAGTTGGGAAGTGCCTATTCATCTAGAAGATATATTTGTGATATGTACGAACAAACATGAAGACATTTCCTTAATGGGAGAAGAGGGAGTAAGTGGGCTTTGGTGAGGGGAACCTGAGAGGGGTTTACTCTCGGCCTTCTCTCCCGACACATTCTAAACACCTGGGTGTTTACCTAGACACTTCATACCTCTGACACACCATTCCTACTCCTTCAACATTCCCCTCTCAAAACACACACACACACACACGTATGCATGCAAACACACAAATCAAATATTCATACCAGAAACCCTCATCGTCTGACGTTTATGTATTTATTTGATTGAATCGCACACTAACGCCCACGCTCTCACACAAACACAGGCTGTCCAAACAGAGATGGGTATAGAAGGCTGGGGGCAGTGAGGTTATTGTATCCTACGTACACACAGGTAAATAGGCTGTTTTAACATCAAAGGCCAGGAAGAAAACAGACAACTCCTCTTTCAAAAGGAAGGCAAAGGCAACTACGACCCCGTCTGCCCTGTTCCCTCCTCCCCTTTCTCTGTTCTCCCTCCTGTCCTGTCCCCTATGGGCACTGGGGGGGGGGGGGGAGTGACAGACACAGACAAAGATGGACAGAGAGAGAGGGAGAGGGAGAGAGAGAGACAGAGATTCAGAGGGGAGTTTGCCTGGGTGCTGTCCCATGCTCACTTAACTTAAGATGCAACATAAGTGCTCTGCTGATGATAGAGATCAAAGACAGGCTTGTTCACATGGTCTGTCTCACTGGAACACATGTACATTCAAATGTCATCATGCCACTGAATACAGAGTAAATGTCACAGAATACCGACATTTACTTACTTGAAGTTTCTACGTTGGTACTGGTCTTCAAAGGACAGGAAACACTGGGCACTGCTCCCTGGTCTGAGCCTTGTTCCAGAACTTTCCTGGCTTCCACTGAAACAACAGGGGGAGAGAGGTCAAAAACACGTTGCACCCTTTTTGCCTGAAAATGTGATGTTGCAACTACGAAGGGTTGCAGCCTCAAGGTAGCACACACACACACACACACACACACACACACACACACACACACACCTCTCCCTGGGGGTAAGGAGCTCTCCTGTCAGGCAACAGAGTGGTCCCCTCACTATGGGAGGTGTGGTAAATTACAGGGCTGGAGGCCTGCCACAGCTGACACACAAGGTCCCATTACACAACCATTTTAATTACCCACTGGCCTCTTCCCTTTCTCCCCCCTCTCTCCGTCTGTGTCTTTTTCTCCCTCTCTCGCTTCCCTTCTTGTACACAATCTCTTTCACCCGTGTACATGCTCTGTTATGTTCTAGTCCATTTGTTTCATGTAGAGAAGTGACGTTTGAGTACACCATCAACTTACTGTCCCCTACACAAACACACACACAACGTACTTGAGGTCAAATACACAGGTACACAGGTACACACCCACACCCGCACCCACACCCACACCCACACGCACACGCACACGCACACACACACGACTACAGAAGCACCAGCTCCTATCTCTGTCTTTAAGGGGACAGTCATGTACCAACAAGAGTTGTATCAGGATCTAAACTAAATACGGAATCACAAATCGTAAAAAGGAAGCTTTGGGATGGAGGGAGAAACCCAGCGAAAAACACGAGCACAGATACCATAGACACAAACCCTGCTTCTGCAAAGTATCATGGGAAAAAGGGAGTTGCCCCCAAAGTGTTGACGATAAGATAGAAACTGGATAACGTGGTGTGTGTGTGTGTGTGTGTAAGTACCCTGTAGAATGCATTATCTAAAAAAGCTGAATAGAGCTGATAACAGCAGTACATGGCTGCTAACTCTTATACGAACAGAGTGATCCTAACTCTCCACAGACAATTCATAATGCCTACAATTCCACTTGAACAGGCATGGAAGACCGCCAAAGAGACTCAAATGTAATGAATCATATGCACTAAACCTTCCCCTACCGTAATGCAGTATATATATTAATATATATATATTAATATGAACATATGAATATGTGTATATGATAGATGTATATGCTTGATGATAGATAACAGAGATGGGTATAGAAGGCTGGGGGCAGTGAGGTTATTGTATCCTACGTTAGATGATAAGATACCAAAACATTACCAATGACAAAGTATGACACTAACTCTGCTCCATCTCTTCCAACATGAGTTTGAAGGCTCTATGGTTGCTTCTTGAACATGCTTACAGTTCCCCTATCGTCTCACCCTCTCTCCCTCCTCCCCCATCACCCCCTCCCCTGTAACTCATGTCATGACAGAGAAGGACCTCTGGTAGTGCAGAACTCAACCTGTCAAGGAAAAGAAAGGATGAGAGAGGAGGAAGAGACGGAGGGGGTGAAGTCAAGTTGAAGCTCAGATGAGGACAATGCTCTGCATTGGGGAAGTGGTGTAAGGCCTTGCGGCAGTACACACACACACACAGAAACACACACACTGTATGTCTCCTCGGTTGTCCTATTAAAGGGTGGGGGTGGACAGAGTGGCGCCAGGAATCGTGCTGACACACACACACACACACAAAACATGCCTGTGACACAGACTCCCATGGGAGGCCATTCAACCGTCTGAGGTAGAATAATAGAGATGACAGACAAGCAGAATAAAATGAGTACCACTGAGGTGAGTGTATGTATGTGTGTGTGTGTGTGTGTCGGTTACAGGACATGTCAATCAGTAAGAAAATGAAGCCAGAGAAAATGAGCGATGCCGCTGTGAAGAGAATCTGGTCGTCAAGTGACGTGTGTGTGTGTGTGTGAGAAAAGAGTGTGTGAGAGAGAGAGAGAGGGAGAGAGAGAGAGATAGGGAGAGAGAGGGGGGGGGATGTTTTGGGTTTCTGAGGAGGAATCTGCTGTGATTGTATGAAGGTGCACGTAGAGGTGAGAAGTTGAAGAGTTCAGGAGTTCAGACAAGGGGATGACAAGACAGGCCCTAGGAGAGAGAAAGACAGAGAGAGACCCATGTACCTGTGCTGCCAAAACTGCTTGCAAGACCAAATCAAGGGTTACTTGAGTAATTCTTTAAAGCACTCTGGGATGCACACCATTGACAGGAACTCTCTGGCCAAAAACAATTCAGGAAAAAAAAAAAACCTCTAGGTTGACTAAGTTGATTTTATTTTTCTATATCTAATGGGTCGATGTTCAAATAGTCTCCACGAGTGAATGAGTGAGCAACAGTGATTGAGTGAGTAAAAACTCCAAAGCACATGAGCAAACTTCATTAGTGGGGGTAATGGAGGGAATAAGGAGGTGGAGGAGAAAAGGAGGTGGAGGAGAGACGGGAAACTCAATTCCAGCTGAGGTATTTACCCTGAGTGTCAGAGCAGAAACACAAACAGTTGAGTAATGACAGACATTAGAGAGAGAGAGAGAGAGAGAGAGAGAGAGAGAGAGAGAGAGAGAGACAGACAGAGAGAGAGGTGTGCGAGCGAGAGATGTGCTCGAAAAGCAAATAAAGCGTTGGAAGAAGAGAGCGAGAGAACAAGAGAGTGAGAGAAGAAGAGAGCGGGAGAGAAACAGAACAAGGAAGAACGAGCACGAGTGAGAGAAAAACCAGAAAGAGCGAGAGACAGCAAGTTTTCCATGACCAACTTATCGTAGTCTGCTTATCGAGGTCGCGGAGGAAGGATCAATGACAACATCGGGGCTTCAGGGACCCAGAAGCCCCCTTGGCCTTCTCAGCCCTGGTCCTCTGTCACTGCTAAGGTGACACGTATCATCCTGACCGTGGCTTTTGTTTATGTTGTTGGATTTACTTCTCTAAGCTGCCCCCCTGTTGTTTACCCCTCACTCCAGCGTGCACATAGGTGCACACACACACGTCGTTAAAGGTTTTGTCTAGGAGCCCTTTGACAGGTAGGTGTGTGTGTGTGTGTGTGTGTGTGTACACGCGCGTGTGTCCGATGCCTAGAGAGAATGAGAACCTCACGGACCAAAGCAAAGGTCAGGATCAGCGTTCCCCCAGACTCCCCCCTACGACCTTATTACTCTGCACCTGCCACCTTCTGTCACCGTGGTGACGTCCCGTCCGCCGCCGCCCGGACGCGGTCACCGGCACGGCGGTCGGCGGCGTGGTGGGGTCACCGCTCGCCGGGGCTGTGTCCCCCTGCTACGTTCGGGGAGGGGGACAGGGGGCGAGAGGCACTGGGCCTAGGGACCCGCTGTGACCTCGGGCGGGTCGGTCAGTTCAAAGCCTTGACCGCCTTTTTAAGCTGACTGACGGGTCTTGGGGGTTAAGTGTTGGGTGGATATGGCTGTGTGAGCAAGGGAGAGGCACTTTTAAAGTACCTGAGTGACCAACAAAGTCAAGCATCCCCCTGCAGCCAATGCTATAGAAGGTTATTGTGCTATATAGGGTGGTGACTTGCGTATAGCTACTGCGTCATCTACAGTAGTGGTGTAGCCGACTTAATAAGGAGCAACGCAGTCATTTCGCTATTTGTCATCTTTGTCATGTTTTCTGGAACACAAAACCGAAGCAAAAGCTCCTCTCACGTACTATTCAACCATATTCCTGGTTCAGTATGAGAACATGCCAAAACATGAAGGGCTAACCGCTAGGCTAACGACCGGCCAACCGACAACATTTTACAGTGAGTGAGGCCAGATTCGGCTTCCTAACGAGTTGAAAAACAAGGCCTGTGGATAGAGTGACCCCCAGCCAACCTCTGAAACATGCATGTGCGCACACCTGGCCCTTCTCCATCTGACAGACAGCCTAAGTGACCAGCCGTGCGTGAAAACAGCCCACTTTCTCGGTGGGCACAATCGTTCCGGCACTCCCAACATCAGGCCCCTACGCTCCGTGACACACACACACGCACGCACGCACACACACACTGTCTGGCCACAATGCAGTGCTCCTCTTTGTTCCCGGGAATTTTCTTGATTGACTATTACATGCTCGCATCATGCATCGAACACGTGTACATACCCATTCCTTTTGTGCACACGTACCAACTCTCCTACAGACATAGGAAGACGCACACATACAACCCACGCACACCAAGACAAGCAGAAAACCCTCCCTGATTTTCTTTGGCTCTAGTAGGACTGGGACAATGGCAGGGCCGTGCAAGTATTGCTGGGTCAAGTCTGGTCTTGTTAGGTCCTGTATCACCTTTCCTCCGAGTCTGCCTGTAAGAGCCCCAAAGGGACCTAGAGGGGCCCCGCTGTTCTGTGTTTAACATTCTGCCTGACATAAGAACACACATTGGCATGTTTTCCATCTGCGTTCCTTGAGAAAGACACCATATTTTGGAACTGGCTGTTCCAGCCAGTGGTATAAGGTCTCCGCTCCAGCAAAGTCACTGTCAGACTTCCCCTGCCGTGATGCCAGACAATCTTAACGCCACAGGATCAGGCTTTTGTGTGAGAACACGCACCCACGCACACTATCCCCTCTCACCTAGAGAGGGCCTGTGGGTGCTGGTCCGCTGGCTGGGCCTGGGGTGTGTACGCCTTCCTGTGGATGTGTGGGTGACCAACCATCCTGGCGAAACTACAGGCCCCCCTTGTCTCCTCCCCTCCCCTCTCCACATACACAGGCTTATTTCGCTGTCTGGGCGCGCCTATCCTGTCGGCACAGCAACAGGCGCTATCCTGGCTAACATCTGCGCCGCGACCCGGGGGGCACTCAGAATGGGCCTTAATCCCCATGCAGTGTTGTGGGGAAAAACATTCCCTCCCCCCCCTCACACCACCACCCCTCCGCGCAAGGCAGCGCAAACAAACAGCGAACCGCTCACAACCTGCGAGCAACAGGCCCCAAAATGTCCGCCCCTGTGCGGCAGCTGTGGCCTCTCAACGGCACAGGGAAGCATTATGACTGTGCAGGAGGGTGTGACCGCCAAAGCAGGGCCCAGCGAGTTACTGCAAAGCAGACAGCAGTCCAGTTGGATGGATTTGAGTTCGGGGGGTTAATGAAAGGTGGAAGTGTTGAAAGCGGGGGGGAGGGGGGGGAGGGGGCACTTGATTGTTGTAAACTCACAACAACGTACGACGCTGATTTGACAAAGAGAAAAAAAAAGCAGCAGAAATGCGTTTGGCCCGGGCGCCGGATGCTGTCGGTATCAGCTGCCATGTTGTCGGCAGGTTCCAGGTTATCCTCCACTGCGTTTTGGAGAAGGAAAAAATAAAGTGTTTGCGAGTGTCAAAAGCTTGTTTCGGCTACAGCTTGTGGCACTTTGGCGCCCTCTTGTGAGTGAGAGAAAGAAAAAGAAAAGATTCTGAATGACAAAGCATGCGCCTACATCAGACAGATCTGTTAACGTCAGATCAATTGAATCTATTCTGTAGCGAACTGAACTGGCACCATTTGTAAAATGTCGCTTTTGAGAAAAGGTCTTCTGAGTCGCCGCGGAGCACATAAAGACATAACCCCGTCCATCACCCAATTAGCATATGAACACATGCATTTGTCTTCATATCGGTTAAAGTCGATTCTGTCAAAGCTATTTCATGGGCCATTTCCCTGTGCAAACACTGAAGGGGGAATGAGAATGACAGAGTATGGCTGAAGCTTGCTTTCAGGAAGGTGTGTGTACACGTGCGCAGGCACACACGCGCACCTCTGAAGGAAACAAAGTGTGCATGATTAAAATTGATTGAATTTGGTTCCGTTTCCCTGCCAAGACTAGGCTGCGTGCCTTTGGAGAAGACATGTTCTCTGACTCGGAGGGCTGCTCGTGTTATTTTCCAGCGCTGCGGAGGCTGTGCAAGCTGACACTTGGCCCCCAGTCATCAAACCCAGCTCGGGTTTCTGAAAAAGAAAAGTCCATCAAAGCCAACAGGAGGAACTCCAACACCCTTGGGCCCCATCTTGAACATGCTTTACAATCACAACAGCTCAAATGGAACTCAGAGCTATTTCTGGAACAAAGTCCTAGGCTGTACCTGGGCTCAACTGAGCTATGCAAGGGGGTCGTCTAGAGGACGTACTTGGACAAAGGAAAGAGAGAGGGGCACATTACGCACATGACAATAGTCTTCCACCACACGCGGCTGTTTCCTCAGTGATCGAAATCATCCTCCGGAAACTTCTTTCCATTACAACTGAACATGAAATGCGGTGAAAAGGTCAAGGCCTTCTGAAGTATTGAATGTTTCAGGGACCCTGGAAAGATTCAGCTATGTTTCTCCAACCAACCACACGCAGGTTATAACAGCTAGACAGGAGGCAGGTCGTTCCAACATGGCCCTTTGCCGACACCTAGTGTACACATCTCATTACTGTAGGCAACTTCCACTCCCAAGCCTACATGAGAACCAAACTTCATTCCAAACAACCGGACTGCCGTCAACAGTGATACACCCGATGAAACCGCAAGAGGGTTTTAATCCTGAAGGAAGCCTGAATCTCCACCTCATCCCATAATCTCAGAGTAGACTGGGACGACAACAGGCATTACACTGCTGAGACACAGATGCATAGCGATAGTGCTGCTGCTGCTGCTGCTACTGATGATAGCTGAGGATTTGGTGGCAATGATGTAATCAACAGTGAGGTGAGGTGGACGGTTTGAGCATGTTTTGCTATGGGGCTAGATTGTTCATTACTGCTGATGTTTTTATTGCGGGACAGATAAGAGTGTGGTGGCAGTGTAGCAGAGTTCATGCCATGCTGTCATAAGGGACACGTGGGCGAGAGGGAGAGGAGAAAGATGAGGAAAGGGTGGAGCTAAGAGGAGACAAGAGGATAGGAAGAAGGAGCTAAGGAGAGGGCAGGTGATGGAAATGGGATAGAGCGATGGTGAGCAGACCGGGTGAAGGGGAGGATGCAAGAGATGACAGTTGGTGGAGTGTTTTGGGGAGGTATTGGAGAGGCCACACAAGGTGAGACAGGAGTGTTATGTGGTGCAAGACATGTCTGGGTCCTCACTCTCATCAAGATTAAGATTGTGTGTGTGTGTGTGTGTGTGTCTCTGGGTTTTGGCCGAGCCAAAACCTCCATGATGCTGCCTGTTTTCACAGTACAAACACAGAGGATCAGGCCCGGCATGAAAAGCGGGCACCAGATAAGATCGTGAATGCCGCCGTTGTTCTGGTTCTGCTGGGAACCTTTTACCAGGAAAGTAGGCCTATTCCTAATCCCCATGTCAACCAAGGAGTTAGCCAGGGTGTCAGCCAGCACCATGAGAAAACAAACATAAATGAACAAAGTTTGTGAGACAATCTTTGAAATAAGCTCTCGCATAACTCATAGTCATTGTCTCATATCTGAATACTGCATATCACCCCATGCTAGTCCATCTAGAAACAAGGTCATGGCCTTAGTATCTTGTGACACTCAGAGGAGGAACACAGCACCTCACTTCCACACTCAGAGTTCTGGCTTACTACAAGTGACCAACCAACCAAAGACCACAAAACAAAATCACTTTCAAATATTGCAGTCAGTCATTGAATGGAGTCAGTCAAGTCATTCACAGTCTCAAGCATTCTAATCTGACACTACAAGGCTTCCTTACTAGAGCATGAAAGAAACTAAGAAACTATGGCCTAGATTAATGGGGTTTAAAACAAATATTGACATTCACAAAGTGCCTTCATGAAATCCCCCAAAGTCCAGGCATTAGCCTTAGACAGAACAGCTCAGTTCTCGTCTGGTGCCAACACAGCCGTGAGCACCTGTTCCTCTCACGTTTGCATCTTTCAAAGACACAAGTCCTGCGCCACAATGAGCGGCACACCACGAACAGGCGGCCGTAGCAGGGGCTGGCGTGAGGTGCCAGCTGCTCCAAACACCCATGTGAATCGGCCTATCACACAGAAGCTGTCTGAGGAGGAGACCTTCTGTGTCGGGCGCTGTCACTGACAGATGTGGACGTGGTCACGCCAATCCCATTTTGGGCCTGTGCCCACACTGGCATGATTTTCATTGTCTCTCGTCTTATTTACGAGAAGAGACAGGAAAGGCACGGTTTGTGAAGATGAGCTAAATATCAGCTGCTGATGACGTTTAATCAAATATTTAGATACGCGTATGTTTCGTGTAGAGACCAATACAACAACACAACTAATAAATACTGTGTATTAGTAAAGAAACAAAGTTGAATTTACTCTGACCTGCATTAAATAGACAAATCAAATGTATATTGTGTATTAGAAAAATAAAGAGTAGAGTAAACCTTGACAAACTATTTCCAAGAGGAACGATAAGAAGCACAAGTCAGGTAGAGAACCTGTCAATCTAGCTCAGTCCAGCTCTGACTATACCAACTCCCCTCCACAGGTGTTTTTATTTGCGATATGTTTTTACATTTAGTCATTTAGCAGATGCTCTTATCCAGAGCGTTTTTAATACACATTATCTCCTAAATGCATTAAGTGACCAGAAAGATGGCTCCAAATCTTGTCTTAGGCAAGAGTCTGCACTGTCTGTCTCCCAGTTCACTATAAGTAGGCCTATGTGGCAGAGGTCTTATAGAACTCTTGTACTTACAATAAGTCCAGTTCTCTCTCAAGTTGAATTGGGAAATCAATCACACAGTTTAAGGTCATCTTTTCTTTAAAACTACAGATATTGGCACATTATAGTGGGTCCTTACACAAAAAAACAGACCTGCTCTACCTTGTACACAGAGAGCTACCCTCCTATACGTTTTTGCCCCAACCCTCACTAGTGAACCTGATTCTAATAATTACCCCAGCTGGTTAATAAGCTAAATCATGTATGTTGGAGTGAAAACCTTAGCCATGGCCTAAAGGGTTTAATTTAAAATCCAAAAGATCAGTTGATAAAGCTACACCTATAAACAGATGCTCTCTACGCATATTCTAACAGAACCCACAAATACTGTTTGATTGGGTAATGTGACTGGCCAGCTTGGCTAAAGTGAGAAGACAGAGAGGTCAATATGATGTAACACAAAACTCCTGGGCCTTTGTTGAACGAATGTAATGAGCCTGTAATTTGGTCATATATTATTAATAGCATGGATCGACTAACACTTGAATCAAATAGGGGGTCTATCGAGGTATAGGCTACTCCTATGGAAGTAACGTAGTGTAGGAGAGCCTTTGTAATCACCGAGTTCCATGGTACATGAAACCTTTTGGGAATTGATAGGCAAATATGCAATCCCCTCTGGTACCAGGTGACATACTCTGAAATACTTCATAATAAACATTTGATAATGATCAGTCTGTAGTTCACAGGGTTTCGAGACACTATTTTCTCACACTGCTTTATTCAATGGTTAACATACATCATACTGTCGTTCTACAAAAAGTTGAATGCCAAAGCAAAGGGAAACTAATCACTCACTAAACAATTGAACAATTGATAATTGGTCTTTAGAAAACAACGCACGCACGAGCACACACAAGCACACACTACCTGTCAATCAGTCCCAAACAATAAACACTGGGCAGTTATGCCAAGGAAATCGCCCAATTTTACACAACTCTTACATTAATGGACATTAATATGTTTTTACCTGTATTCTTTGCTTCTTATTTTCTCTGACGCCTGGAGGAGAACATCATTTTGGAGAGGGATCTGTCAATTGCCACAAGCAGTCCACCGCCCTAGCTAAGCTAATTAGCCAACTAGATAACTATGAAGATGTCTAGTAACAAGTTGCTCACATGATTACCTGCGTATTGTATTATTGCTAAGATGAATACGTTGTTGGGGTTTACATGCCTTTGCTAGCTGCGTACATGAGATGATTAAAGATTTGCTTAGTAGCCTGCATGCAGTGTTTTCTTTGCAGAAAAGTATTGCTTGTGTCTAGGCAACCAACGCCAAGGTTTCTCTGCCCTAGGCTGTAGACAGTGCTGAGCTAAAAGCTGTTCTATTACTAGTACTACCTAGCTAACGTGATTTGTGAGCATGTTTTCTTCTTGTTGTTGTATTTTTCAGCGGGAATTGGTTGAGAACAATGGTTTTGTAACTAGAGCTACATACAACAACTACGAAACTGCTATACAATGTTTTTGTTGTGTTCCATCGAGAAATGAGTTTATCTGGCAAGCAAAACGTCTGAATGTCATAGTCTCGCGAGGAACGTGATCACTAATCAGTGAGTTTGAAAAGTATGTCATCGTTTCACACATATTTAGTGATATACGTTTACGTTAACACTGAGACAGCATCTCATTATTGCATATTAACCCACTCGATAGTTTAAGATAGTAGGTACGCTAAATTTAATATAAATTGATTAATCCCGATTTCATACGCAGAAAATGATTGCCGAAAATCCATGTCCTCTGCTGCGCATGCGGAAATACCACGTGTTCATTCCGGAGACAAGAAATAGAGGTGACCTACTTGTTGCACGAGAAGTGGGAGAGCATTGACCAGTCCTAACCACAGCTAAACAATGGTGAGTAACCAGAGTTGCTAATGCTGTATTCAATTTAAGTTGTTTAGGAAACGCATGGCACAAGTACCGTGGCACATGCGTTATTGCTTGGGTGTTAATAAAACGATAAAGCCAGCCTAGCTTATAAACTATCTACTTGGCTAAATTGAGCCAGGTTGCTTCTGCAAAGCCAAATCGGTCGCTAAATCTTAACAAACAGCATTTGATTTGTATGACTTTGAAACTAACGTTGGGCATCTCCTTCTCGGGGGCTTAATCATTCATTTAGGTTAAAGCTTATTCATTTTCTTAGCTAACAAAGCTAATTTAGCCATTTTCATTCAATTGTAAATGAATACAAAGTGATGCTTCAATTGAAATCAAGATTACTGATTGTTCCGTTGGATTTGACAACGTACACTAATGTTTTTGTGAGAACCATCACTTTATTTTTATTTTTTAGAATTGAATGTGTATTTCTTCTGTCAGGTGGTAACTTTGTAGTGGGACACATGAAAGGGTTGAATGAATGGTAAAGATGGTGTCTCTTTAAAAATATCCCAGCTCGTTGCGTCATGGAGATATCAGGCTCTGATGTCCCGAAAAGAGTTCTCTATTTTTATATTCACCGTGCCCAACCCCTTGAGTTTCTAAATCCTGGTGACTTATAAACTGCAAACTCATAATAGCAAGTACAATTGTACTACTAAATGTTTTGAATGTATGGACAATTTAAAAACTGTGCTCCTATGCAAGAGTTGTGCATAAGCTCTACGACCAACTTCCCTTCCCTAAAGGAAAAATTAAGGATGCAGAAAGACATTACAACAAATATATTCAAAGCCCTTTTTTGTTTTGTAGTCTGAGCCCATTCGAGTTTTGGTGACCGGCGCTGCTGGGCAGATTGCCTATTCCCTGCTCTTTGGCATCGCCAAGGGAGATGTCTTCGGAGCAAATCAGGTAAGACGGGGCTTTGGCTTCAGTTACGTAACTTTCTGACTGATCTCATTATGGTTTGTAAAGAGAGTGACTCTTGCGGACAGATTGACCCCCAGTTGGAAAGACTGTCCCTAAAAAACAGGACATCTGTCTTGTCATTCAGTGATAAAGTTGTAAAGTTTAACGCACTAGTTCATTCACAATTTAGGTAAAGCTTCATGTGACCTTGAAAGGCATAAACTTGATAATGTACTCAGTTTTAAGTTTTGTACTGGTTGTAACAGTAGTTACATTTAAATGGTTCAGGCTCCGCACTATTCCTGATGATACATATTCCGTCCTCTGTTGTGGACCCAGTTGGTGCAGTTTTATTGTTGCAGCCTTCATATGATAAAGCAGTGGTGACATGCTCTGACTCTCTCCCATCGCAGCCCATCATCCTGGTCCTGCTGGACATCACGCCCATGCTGCCCGTCCTGGACGGCGTTGTCATGGAGCTGCAGGACTGTGCCCTCCCACTTCTGAAAGGTAACCATGACACTGACATCACATTCAGGGCCAGAGTCATGTCACCTGCACATGTGCCCCACTTCATGGATTTTAATTTTAATGATTCAACCCAGTTTTGCAACAGGGGAATATAGTTGTGGTAGATGTTATGTTTGCCTTTCTATAAATTGCTTTGGTGTTACTAAACAATAATGGCCTGTAGGGTTATGAGACAAATGTACTGGGCTAAATGTATTGGAGTTTGTCTGTTCAGGGTTCATAGATTATACCTTCACACTGTGAACATGAAATATTTAACACCTAACTGTATCATACCTTTTATCTATGGTGTTCAGCCACTCTAAGCAGGTTGCAGCAAAAAAAATAAAAAAAAATAACAATGTTTATTAAATGAACCAGAGTTTTTCTATCCATCTCTTAGTGTCCCCGCTTTAGTCGTGAGGCGCCATTATGTAGCACCTCCATTGTGACCTGGTATTTTTCCTCTGAAATGGTGCCGTCCTTTGCTTTGTTTGTGCGGGGCGCTGTGAGAGGCCCCTGTATTAACAGCCAGTGCTGCAAAGACAATGTTTATACACGGAGGTGGCCCAACAGTGTAGCAAGCATTCCAATTGGTTTCCACGTGGTCTGTAGATGAAAGGCCATTCTGGTTCAAAAATTCTCAAAACATGCATATGTGTATATACGTGCATGTTCCTTGCTATAATATGAACGGTTGTGCAATATGTTTGGCAGAGGTCATCCCCACTGACAAGGAGGAGGTGGCCTTCAAGGACTTGGACGCTGCCATCCTGGTCGGCTCAATGCCCAGAAGGGATGGCATGGAGAGGAAGGACCTCCTCAAGGCCAACGTGGCCATCTTCAAGAGCCAGGGCACAGCCCTGGAGAATTATGCGAAGAAGACCGTCAAGGTAGGTTGGACAACTGTCCCGTTTGTGTGTTCATTTAGGGTAGTGTCAGTTCAGGTAACATAAGAAAGGGGTGTGTGCATCCCAAACAGTTGTAAAGATAATGTGTATGAGAAGCCTTTATAGGTCTTGAAAGCAAAACGTTGTTAAGATGGGTATCAACAGGGCTTTAGTACAGCTAGCACTGAACAGAGTTTTGTTTAATGCAGCTACTTGTTAATATCAGCACAACTGGCTATGAATGCTCAAGACTCACATTGTGCTGTTGTATGCTGGCTTTGTGACATCTAAAGAGTCCAAAGAGTAGAATGACATTAGAATGCCAGGGAACTGCTGGCAGTTCAGAGCATAGATATATATATATATAAAGACTAGATGTCTTACGGCGGAGTCTAGAACGTCCGCACATGGCGGCCATCTTGCTACAGTCAACTCGCTCACCCATAACATTGTGTTGGTGCTACATGTACATTTTTAAATGACCATAACTTGCTCAATTTTCAACCGATTTTGAAATGGTTTGGTTTGTTATCAACGTCAGATGTCGTTATGCCACTGCATACTTATGAATAATTATGTTTTTATTTTATTTTTAAGAATAGAAGTACGCAGTGGCATAACGACATATCTAACGTTGATAACAAACCAAACCGTTTCAAAATCGGTTGAAAATTGAGGAAGTTATGGTCATTTAAAAAGTACATGTTGCACCAACACAATGTTATGGGTGAGCGAGTTGACTGTAGCAAGATGGCCGCCATGTGCGGACGTTCGACTCCATTGGCCGACAACGCGGACCAGACATCTACCCTTTATATATATATATATCTATGGTTCAGAGCCACTGACCTTGGAGCATGTGTTCTATGCTGTCAGTCTGACGGGCAAGAGTGTCTGGCCCTGCGCTTAACTGCCCAACGTCACTGTCCTTGCACTCTTTCTCTCACACCAGGTGACCATTGGCCGTGTAGAGGGCTGAATGTAAACCGAAAATCTCCTGTTTGTTTCCCTGTTTTTTATATTTGTAATTTCTTTAAGGCGGTTAAGATAAAGTAACCCCTGTCTCGATGAGCAACCCTCTTGTCTGAGGCTTTACATTTAACAAATTAAAATTAGTGCTCTATATTGTGCTTACCAATGAGATCGTTTTCCCTCCTATACATGTGGCCTCCTACATGCGGGTGTGGAATTTCATTCATATAAACAAATAATATGTAGCGCTCTGTCTCCTCAGGTCCTAGTTGTGGGCAACCCAGCCAACACCAACTGCCTGATCGCAGCCAAGTCTGCCCCCTCAATTCCCAAGGAGAACTTCTCCTGCCTGACCCGCCTGGATCATAACAGGGCTCGCTCTCAGGTGTGTGCGTGTGTGCGCATCTGCTTGCACCAAAGTATTTATCTGTAAGACGTAACATTGGACCACATTTATCTAAATGTAATTAAATAACATAAATATTGCAGTATATGACATTTTACTTTACTGACTGGAATAATAAGTTGTGTGGAGACTTTGTTCCAGAGATTAGATCATCTCAGGCATTGTTCATATGGGGTATTTACAAATGCAATTCAGCTTTAGGTAAATTACTCTCCTACATCTACTAAATTATTAGATTTGCCTGTTTTACAACAGCTGCTGGTTAACTCAAATAATTTTGCCTCCAGGCAGAATACTGTCAATCACCCAATGTGTTGAGAGGAATCTTTTTATTTCTTTCCCCTTCAGGTTTCTTAAGTGACTACTTGTCTCTTCACTCCTATATCAGTGTGAGAGGCAGTGCCTCAGGGGCCTGGTTAGTAGTTGTTATATTGGTAAAAGATAATTCATTCTTGATCATGGATGCAAAACCCAATCAAACAACCATACCTCTACCTTATTCTATTTTTCCAAACCGCTTCACTTTACTACCTGCTAGACAAGTACATTGTATATTGAAGTGTAACTGAACACTAAAACCCCTTTTAAAACTCACAAATTCCGCTGTGGTTTCCGGCGAGTCTTTGCATTTACATTTAGTCATTTAGCAGACGCTCTTATCCAGAGCGACTTACAGTAAGTACAGGGACATTCCCCCCCGAGGCAAGTAGGGTGAAGTGCCTTGCCCAAGGACACAACGTCAATTTGGCACGGCCGGAAATTGAACTGGTAACCTTCAGATTACTAGCCCGCTTCCCTAACCGCTCAGCCACCTGACTCCCTTTGCAAAAGTGATATTGGGTTTATTTGTGTGGTGTATATCCCGGCACGTTATGCCCCTAGTGGTTAAAAACAAATTACAATTTAAAAGATTGTGATATGAGCCTTTTATATTTAGCTACTCTGAATCATCAATATGACATTGTCTGAAGTACTCTCTTCTAAGATGTGCTGGTAACACCCCTAGGCTAACCTTTTTAAGACTGTGGGAGTTGGTGAAGTATCAGTCTAGTGGTCAGTTAATTTGTGAGGTGTTTTTTTTAATAGATTTACGAAGTATATGCTTATTTACATAAAAATGTGTTGAATCTTAGATTACAAAATTACATTTATGTGGAATGGTTAGTTGTACATGTGCGATTAAAAGTTGCAATAACTATTCCGGACTGCATAATTTCCCACAAATGTCCCATAACACAGCCTTGGCTATATATATATATATATATATTATATACTATATTATCGGGATCGATTTCACTGCCAAACAGGGTATATATCTGTACGTTCCACTTTTCCAGGCTTTAGCAACTGGAGGTAGCATTAGGATTTGCTAAACATTTGTGCCAGAATTAATTTTATTTTACTTCCTCCCATTTCATGATTTATTCTTAAGTCATGTCCTGACATTATCAAGCAAAAACTGTAATGCACAAAACACCCCAAGGAAATTTAAACACGTGATTTGGAACCATATTATATATTTTTAAAGTAATCAGACACCTTCTTTTGCTTCCCCTTCCATTCTGTAGGTGGCGATGCGCTGCGGGGTGCCAGCCACCCACGTGAAGAACGTGATTATCTGGGGCAACCACTCATCTACCCAGTACCCCGATGTGCACCATTGCAAGGTCAACATGGCTGGCAGTGACCTAGCTTGCTTTGAAGCAGTCAAGGATGACACCTGGCTCAAAGGAGAATTTATCGCTGTGAGTTGGCTGCCCCTCCCCTGAGTGAATGCTCCCCAGGAGTGGTTAGAGACGGTACGGTCTACCAACATCCCCTACCTTGCCTTCGTGTGACATTATGGTGTGGAAGGACGCTCTGTCTGTCTCCACTGGAACAGGGTGACCATCTGTTTAGTTTCTGGGATTATAAGTATTAAACAATCAGCTGATTGTAGAGAGAGTTTAACAAACACCTCGACATTAAAGGACCAGCTCAGACACAGCGGTACTAGCAAAGTCCCTCCAAGGCAGGAAGGTCAGAGGACTGAATTATAGTAAAAGTATAGTTTTACACTTTTTCTATCGTATGGCACCGATATGGAAAAGGTATTTCACAGTTGCGTCATCAATCCCAAAGTATGGTTGTCACTTCACCAACTCTGTATTTGTAACCTGATTCATTTGCACCCTCTGACGTACTTCCTCCCTCACTTTCAGACGGTGCAGCAGAGGGGCGCAGCAGTCATCAAGGCCAGGAAGCTGTCCAGTGCCATGTCTGCAGCAAAGGCTATCTGTGACCATATGAGGGATATCTGGTCAGGCACTCCTGAGGTCAGCACAGAGCTGGGGTCCTCTGGGGGTTTCTCATAAGGAAGTTTTACTACTCCAGTCTGGAGTTGGTAATATCTTGCCATCCCTAAGGCCGTTAGTGGGCAAATGTTTAATTGACCAGACGTTGGGGAATCCAGTTGGAAACTTTGTACTGTGTTTTAGATTTTGCGTGATCAAAGGGCTTTTTGTGCTCAAGGGCTTGCAGGGTCTGTCACTGGTTCAATTAGCTTTTTGCTTGGAGTTCAGACAAATGGCTTGTCTGTGTTTTAAGGAGTATTGTCTCCTGGTTGTGCATTTTTAAAGGTCACTAATGCATTTCTTTATCTGGCTCACAGGGTGAGTTCATTTCTATGGGTGTGTATTCAAAAGGCAACACCTACGGAGTCCCAGATGACCTCATCTACTCCTTCCCTGTTCAGATCAAGGTGAGATTTGGAAAATGGGGTCAGTTACCACCATCATGATCAGTATAGAGTCCAGTGACGATTATCACTGCACATATGGTAGTGGCCTTATGGGGAATTTCTTTGTTTTGGATCTTTTGTAATGACATTCCCACACATTTGACATTTTATACAATCTGACAAAGTCCATTCTTTCATAAAAGGTTTCCCATTGGATTTTTGTTTTTACAGGACAAGTCTTGGAAGTTTGTGGAAGGGCTGGCCATCAACGACTTCTCTCGAGGCAAGATGGATGAAACAGCCAAGGAGTTGGTGGAGGAGAGAGACACTGCCATCTCCTTCTTGGGAGTTTGACTGTAGCCCCGAAGACAACCCCAACACCACTTACACACCCCAAGCTCCCAGACTTGCGTCTACGATGGCACTCCCCTGGATCTCTGAGTGTGTGTGGTGTATGTGAGCACTAGTGTCAACTCTCCACTGAAATGAGTCACACAAATCTTGATAGGTCCCTATTGAAAAAGGAAAAGAGGATTGTTACATGTAGTTGATGTTGCACTCAGTCTACAATCACTGTAATGGTTATTTGTTGAGTCAAACAATAAAACCAGTGAAAGATTTACACCTTATTTTGTTTGTAGATTAAATGTGAAGTTTTTTTTTAATTGGAACATTTTGTGAAAAATATTAAGTTGAATGATACTGACCACTAAGTTATCGTTTTCTTCAATGTTTTTCATCCCTATACCACTCCAGTGATTGCATAGGAGCTATTAGTTGTGATGGTGCAATTCTGCCACTTGAGGGCGATGCATTCTTGTTAATAAAAGAACAAATGCTGAATTTCTGTTCATTTTAATGTACTTATGCCTGAATTCAAAGATGAAATAAAAAATATATCCTCAACTGATTAGTTAGAAATGTGTTAAATACATGCGACAAAGTCTTGCGCAGAAAAAAACCTAATGTATCAACACAAATGCTTGGCATGAATAATGAGTCTATTACTCTTGTCAATGTTTCCTGCAAGCTTCCGAGCATTTTTCTGTGGCTCAACAGGTAACGGGAAAAATGCAGACATATATATTACTGACCGAACGAGAGTAAGTGTGATGGATGCTTATCAATAATTAAATGATTAAACATTTGATGTGTGAACAAGTCAACACCAGAACTCTGCACCTTTTAATTATGACGCATCATTCATGGCTCCAGATAAATTTAGCAGGAACATTATTTCTGGCGTGAATGGGTCCAAGTGAAGAACCTTGACCAAAGCAAAGCTGCATTTTCATTGGCCAGTTCCTTTAAACGTAGAACTGATTAGTTTCTAGCATTCCATGTTATTGTACCAAACGTACAGACTTCTTTATTTAGCAAATATAGTTATTCAATTTGAATAGCATTTTAAGCTTACATTTTTTTTTTACATTTAAATTCTACATTTAAATTGAACTACTCTACGACACTATTTTGCCGGGTCTCGCATTTCGGGGTTACTCAAAGAAGGGCCAGTCCGTCGCACGTTTGTTTAGGCAGCATCATCTGAAACAGCCACACAGTAAGGACATATATTTATTTTAAAATGTGATCGTCATGAAATGTCTTATAGCCCCAGTTAATATCATACATTTTGGGTGCAGCATAATTGTACAAATGGTTGGGTTAGTTCCGGCTGGCCTGATAGTGCTTCATCCACAGCTGATAACGTTAGCTAGCTAGCTAGCTCTAGCTAGCCTACAGCTTCAGTTAGTTAAGGAGCTAGCTTGCCTAAATAGCTAGAGTCCAAAACGCCATACTTTAATACTGTAACTGACATTCACCGCAACTCTTTAAAACTCGAGTTCGCACGATGGCATCGGTCTGGCGTCTTGGCAAATAAGGTGTGTTGTCTGGGTCAGCAAAATGTAGCTAGACTAACGCGAACAAAACATTTCCACATCAGTCACGCTGTCAGTGTCACTGTATGCGAAGCTGTACTGACACTGTCCACTGCAAGGTATTTTGAAGCATGCACCGCCGTTGGTTTTATTCAACAGACTTCGTGATTTGTATCTTTTTTTTGGACTGTGGGAAGAAGTTACTTGATAATAATCAATGAAGGAGGATGGGGAGGAGGATGGGGGAGGATGGGGGCGAGGCCAGGGAGAGGGGGCGTGCATTTGACTCCAGGAAGTGTGACGTGGTTTATTGAATTGAGAAAGGGGGAGATCTAAGAAGCAATAAAGCGACCAGCTCTGGTTGTATCACTGCATTCACCGGACAATGTAGAGCAAAACGAAGAGAATTTTAGTTTCCATTAAGCGAGAAACGCGATCTAATCGTTTGAAGTTCGGACTGATTTCAAAATTTCAAGCGAGAGAATGATGATGGGGTGCTTAAGGATGTTCTATGAGCAGGAGCTCTAGCAAGTTGGTTTCGCATCAGTGTCACGGAATTGAATGAATCCCCATTTGGAGCAAGATATATTTTTTTATTCCTGTGGAATTATATGCAGCTATATCTTTTTATCGATGTACAGTCATTCCTTATACTAGATAAAGATTTCATTGAAGGCTATTGCTATCCATTGGATTGATTGAAACTGTCAAGGTGTTGCTTGATAGTAGTTTATTGACAGTGAGCCTACAGTATAAGATATGGCACTTTATGTTGAAGGTAAGTGACGTTTATAAGCATTGACTTATGAATAATGCATGTATAATTATTAAATATATATATATATATCTGATATAACCAGGTTATCAAGAGGATGCCCTCTTCTAATTTACTTTTCACTTGGTTACAATTAAGATTACATTCCAAGGAAATCACGACTAGCTTCTATTACCTGGTTTGTGTTTGAATCAGTTTTTTCTCTGGTGTACAGGTTACAATGTACATTTAGACATTTCCCTGTTCTGTCTATAAAATACAATACAAATTACACCTAGAATTATTTTCAGAACGCTCACAGTATCATCAAGTTCAAAAGTGAAAGAAGAATACTACCCAAGTCAAGGAGAACTGTCACCTAATATGTGGTTTAACTACTTATACCTGAGTTATACACACTGAGAGGACAAAGTCTAACCTATGTAGACAGACTTTTCTGTTTACTATTAACATTTCTATCACCTTGGGGTTTGATTGGTGCTCTAAAAACACCAAGTTATCAGCTACAGTGTGATCATTAAAAAGAATGAGTGCGAACCCGTTTGTTAATATCCAGTCACACACACACACACTCATCCCACATTTGTGTTCTTTAAGTGTCAGCCTCTGTTTTATCATTCCAATAAGTTGCCACACCCATACAGATCATAGAAAAGTCCCAAATACTGGTACCTGGAATTGAATTATAGTTCTATATTAAAATGAGACCAATTCAATCCTTAACTGTTAATGGGACTATATGTAAAGTGAGTATCAGTGAGGAACTGTCAGGGCCCTAATATATTCAAAAAATATATATTTGTCTAAAGACAATGTTTCTGAAATAAACCCTTCAATCCTGCCTATTCAGTTTGGGTTGGAATATGGAGAGTTAAATGAAAAAATCGCCTTTTGTCACCCTATCAGAATTTTACTGCCTCTAAATGGGTGGGCTTTGTTATCGCTAAGTTTATGACAAGTTTCGCCCGCTGTGGGGAATGTGATCACAAGCTAATAAACTAGCTAATGTAACGTTAGATTGTTCATTCACTTCACAATTACAGTAAATAGTGTCGCAAGGGCTGGCTCAAATAGTGCGTATTGACCAACACAATTTCATGTAGGCCTAATGCTGTGTGCGCGCTGTATTGTGTGTTTTTTTCGACGAGTAATTGGGGTCAGAGGGCCATGGTTTAAGAGTCACGGTTCGCTACTGGTGGGTATGGTCCAGCAGTATTGGTTTCTAAACCAATACAGCTGGATCCAGTTCTTACTGGTTTCAACAGAGAAGTTACCACATTCCAAATGGAGAGATTAACCAAGTTTATGAGATCTCATGATTTGTTGGGGCCTTATTGTATGTCATTGGCCGGTTTAGTGAGTCTATTTTTTTTGTCCTATGCAGGTCTGACTAAGGGCTTGGCCAACGGAGGGATGGCCCAGTTTCAGGAAGTGATGCGTCAGCAGCTGGAGAGCTCCATGCATACAGAGCTGGAGATGCTGCTGGACACGGCCACAGGAGCTGAGAAAGAGGTCATGCTCAAAAACACCCACTTACGCCCACGTACCCACACACAACCGTACACACACATACTCTCCACTTGCGCGAGAACCAAAACCAATGAGATGTTCCTTGATACTAATATGTCCCATATGCCTGCCTAACACTCATCACAGCTGTGCATACTGCTGAGAGTCTGGAGGACTGGCGCAGTTCACACCCTTCTTCTGCCCCCAAACCTCTTTTATTTGATTTCTACCGCTCTCTTTCTCTCTGCACCTCTCCACCCACCCCCCCCTTCCTATTTCTAAGCCCACTTGGTAGCAATTAGGAGGGGGGAGGTTCAAGACTGAAGGAGGGGAAACACGGAAGTGACACATACTGTAGTTTAGTGTCAACGTGACTGTCTCTCTTTCTCTATCTATCCATCTATCCATCCATCCATCCATCCATCCATCCATCCCAATAAGGACATACCATATACTGGGTTAAATGCATCCTAGCTATTGACTAACAGTAACTGTACTGTTACTTTTGTGTGTACTTAAAGCCGCTACATAATAACTTCCATTCATTAAACTACCTACCTGTTGTTGAACTACCTCATACATATATTGAAGCATAACAAATAAATAATAGTGTGCTTTACTTATGGATGTTTAACTGTATTATTGTCTTTACATATAATTCCACAACTTTTTCAGAAAAAGCAGGTACAGCAATAGTTGTTTTTTAACTAACGACTGTGGAACAACTGTTTTCCAGGTGTCTAGAAAAGACTTTGAGGGCTTCAAGAAGATCTTCCACAGATTCCTACAGGTGAAGGGACCTTCAGTCGAGTGGGCAAAGATACACAGACCTCCAGAAGACTCGGTAAGCTATTGGAGAGAGTGTGTGTGTGTTTAATTAGTTATAGGGGAGTGCTATTTGCGAAAACAACTCAGTCAAGGGGGGATTTCCACACAGAGTGACCAGTGTTGGTCTGTTTTGCCCTGAGCAGCCAGCTCTCCTCTCTCAACTACTACTACTCCAGAACCATCAGCGTCTCTCGCAGCAGACTGGGACCCCAGTGTGCAGGATATGTTCCTTTTTATAATCAGCTTTGTGTGTGCTTGTGTGCATGCATCTACTGTTTATATGAATGTATGTACAATAGGCTTATTACGAGTAGTTATTGACCGTTATGGCCGGTCGGATGGATCATACTCATTCTATAGTCCTTAACATTAACTATGTGAAGGATTCAATTGGTGTCATTTTGATTCTCCTATATATACATGATAAAACCGCTAGTATAGAGAGCATCTTTTACCAATATCAAACCACTTAACACAGTATTAGAAATCCTTTCAGATACATTGAGCTTTTGCTTAAGCCAACTAAAGTGTTTGATATTGAAGTTTTTGGGGACATGTTACATACCTTAAATGAAATCAAACCAAGCTAAAAAAGGATTACCGTAATTTGAATCGATTTTTACCCATAAAAATGTTCTTTAGAAAAGTAGTCTCTAAGAGTCAGTCACCATTCCATCCCTTCTTATGCTATTGCACTCTACCCTCTCTCTGGGACAAGATGTGTCAAAGATAAGAACCACTCAAGCGATAGATTACAGAGAGAGAGCCGAGTCTAGAAAAGCAACAAAACAGGTTGTTCGTTTTCGGTTTCCGAGAGGCAAGGCGGCCATAGTATTGTATCCATGCGTGGTTTTGCATAATTGTGTGGCATGTGATCACTTGCGTGGCTCCATGAACAGTGGAGTGTATATCGGACAGAAGGATATGATTACATCCCTGTAGGCACCATTCAGGATGTTTCATTGTGAAGGGACAACTGTTTTCCAGAAGGTTCCGCTTCTTCGAAAGGCTCTCGTACCCCATCTACATAGCTGTGCTGACATCAGTGAGGTTCTGTGTTAGAACTATAGTATGACACTGGGAAAAGAGTTTTGATTTACTAGACAGTTAATCCAACTCTGCTGTTGAATTCCTGCCATGGTGGAGGTTCATGCTTTTGTCAGGCAATAGCTAATTATATTGTTTTGTAAACTTAAGTACTTTCGTACGCTCATGTAGATGCCTTTACTTCCTTTTTGCTGTCCTTTTGGAAACTTTCACCAACAGAATATACAGAAGTGATATCGGAGCTTATTGCAATGCAGCTCACATCCTCAGTTCAAATCCAGGTCTTTCTAAATCTGCAAGGCATCTGTTCACTTTGATCCAGCTCTGCTTGGTCTCGATAGAGAACAAGGACATATTCATCCCCCATCCTTCCTTGTGGCCAGGTTTGTTAATGCAAGGCTGCCACTCATTACATTAGCTAAAAATCCCGAGAACAAGATTGTTGTTAATGCCAGTGGAGTTACAGTATGTTGTCTCTTCGCATCAACTGTGAAAAGCCTCTTATAGTTGGACATCCTGTCCGGTCCAGAAGTCAGTTTTGTTTTTTTCAATTAGTCTACAGTCTTGTTAGTTTTAGGAAATCGGGTTGCCATTTTTGTCCCCCAGTTTTAGAGTTTTGGTCGGTCATAACCCTCCTTCAGCTCAGTGCGAGGTTGAAAGGTTTCTCTGTGTGAAATGCAGAAGGTTGCTAGGCTCCCTTCAGTTCCAGAACATTGGGCTGCCAAATCTCGTGGGAGGCTCTTTGATGTCCTCACAGCTTTGTGCATGTACTGTCCTGTACTGTAGTGCTGCAAGCAAGTGCCTGTGGTTATCATTGCCCAGCCAGTACAAAGCTTGAAAGTTAAGGCAGAGCAGAAATGGCTCGGACTCCCATAAAAAAGAAAGAATCCATATAAAAGATAACATATAATTCTTGGTGAGTTTGACATTGAACCTCACAGCGTTCATTGAATTATACAGAGAGAAAATCTTCTGGGTAAAAAGTAGGCAAATTCACTAGTAACGTATTGGGTCATGTTTGAAACACTGCCATTAACATGTCACATGATTTTTTTTTGTGTATCTTTTCTTAAAATGTGAAAATACTTATTAGGCCAGTACTTTCTACCAATAACTCAAATCTTTGTTTAGAACAGTATTCCAATTCTGGCATAGGACGTAAAAGATGAGCAATATCTGAAGAGCTTTTTTTGGTTTGCACATCAAAACACATCCCAAAACCAATCTTTCATAGTCCTTTGGAGGAAAACACTAGCCTGATAAGAGCCTTTACTCTTTCACCATCAGAGCTGATGGGCTCTACCAGAAATCATCCCTCTGACTCCCTCCGTGAATTCTCACCCAACATTTCCTGTTATTTGCCGTATGATTGGATACTCATATTTCACCTCACGAGCATGCGTGTGCACACACACTGAAGTACAAAGCCTGGTTTGTTCCCTCGTCTGAGTTACAGTGAGGGTGGGGATGCAGCATCAGCCCTCGCTGGTGATGGGCATATTCATGTAGTTATTAAGTTCAAAAAGAAAAATAATATGTGTGTGTGTGTCTGGTGTGCACGGGCAAGAGGGAGGTGTGTGTGTGTGTATGTGGGAGAGAGGGGTATGTGTGTGTGTGCGTGCAGGAGGGGGAATGGTGGGAGAAGTATAGAGTGGATGTGCAAGCAAAAGAAGAGAGAAGAAAAAGTGGGAGGGAGGGGGGGAGGGGTCTGGGAGGCAGAGAGAGAGAGAGAGGGGAGGAGAGGAAGGAGCGATGAGCAAATAGAGAAAGAGTGGTTGAGTGCACACCAGGCCTCATGCTCACTTCTTTCAAACAGATGCTGTCTTGTCCGACAAGGAGTGGGAGCTGGCTGTGAAATGGAGGAAACTGGGAGAGAGAGAAGAGAATACAGAAAAGGGTGAAAGACGGCTAGAGAAAGGTTTGGAGGAGAGACTGATGTTCGAGGGAGCGAGACAGTGAAGTGGGATTAAATAAGAAGTCGCAGATGGACAGAGGGACTGTAATAATGGGTTCACAATTAGTTAGAGGAGAAGTGGAGAAAGGGATGGAGGAAGAGGGAGGCCGTGTACGCTCACAGACTGTTGCAGCATTATGACCTTAATGGCACACTGGAATGTGAGGCACGCTTCTTAGAGAAAGCAAACTGGATGCAGGTCATATGGCGTCTGTGTGTGTGAAAGAGAGACAGAGAGCTGTGTCTTGTGTGAAAGAAATGGGTCTCGCATCCTAGGCCATTCTGTGTGAGTGCCATGGCAACGATTGACATGCTTGCCTAACATGAAGGACGAAGCAGAGCTTGGCTGCTTGGCAGGCCTTTAGGAGACTGGGGAGTCAGCGAATGGGGGGTTGTGGAGCATTCCGGTAAGGCAGAGTTCAGATAGCTCAGGTTTTACACCCGTAGGGGTATATTTTGGTTTTAAGATATTGGGTTCTTCTCGTCATGTCACAGCACTTGGGAAGGGAATTGGTTCTCCATGGACATCCCTAGTTTATGGTAAACACTGATCCTAAACAGCTTAGAGACAGAGGTGCTCTCTGAAAAGGATCCCGGATCCATACATGTCCACAGTCGTTAGTTCAACTGGCTGTACGTCACAACCAGCACACGCAATTCAGTGCACCGCATTACTCTGGAATGTACTATACCGGCTGACACAATAGCATGAGTGTCTGTTGGATAACCCAAGCCACACCCCTTCCTGTTGCTCATGTTTACACACCAGCCAATGACATGACACTTTCTTTGACTATACATCTGGCAAGCAGGATACGGGAGTGATTAATTTACAATGAACAGTATGTGTGTTTGAGGATTATCTTTGCATTCTACACCTGATCTCTTTGTGTCTCTCTCTTTCTCTCTGCTCTGTATTATTCAAATATTGAAAGGTAGAGATGGAGCGAGACCAGGGGTGTCATCATTTGGCGCGGATTCCGGGCAGCGCCAAATGATGTGTCCTTGGGCAAGGCACTTCACCCTGCTTGCCTCAGGGAAAATGTCACTGTACTTACTCTAAGTTGCTCTGGATAAGAGCGTCTGCTAAATGTAAATGTCAGCTGGGGAGTTAACATACCCGGGTATGTCACATAACCTGCTTTCTGGAATACCTCCCAGGGGTTGGACTCGGCACACAAGTCAGAATTGAGGTAGGCTAAGAAACATTACAAAACTAAAGATAGTTTCTAAATGATAGGCCTACCGATCATCTTATTTTGACTAAAACATAAAAACAATATTACATGAAGCTCAAAAAAACGGTATTTGCACGCAAATGAATGCAAAAAAAATGTGCACGCTCGCGTTAACTATTGATGTCCCTGCCAAAGCTGACATCAAACCTGAACTGTCCCTGAACTGTTGCTGTTAAGCAAGGGGAGTTTCTATAGGCTAGTAGTGCATTGTGCGCAGCAAGCTTGAAAGAAAAAAAGGAATATGAATTAGGGGCCTGTGCCCCAGTAGAGTGTTATGTCTAACAACGCCTCTGAGCGAGACTACTTGTTACACCCAAAAGGACGTCATACAGTGATTCATTAGCAAGGATGTGCAGTAAGCACACACGCACACACGGATGTAAGTGATGAAACCCAGAGGGCAGAGGAACATTTGCATCTCCAAACTGCCCTCCCTATTATTGGGTAATGAAGCGCTCGCTCCTCACAGGTAGTATACATTTCTCTGCTAACACAAACGTACTGAAGTCCTCTTGCCTTCCTCATCAATTTGCAAGAATTCAGTGTGAACACAAGGCCTGTTATTTGACACAGTATTTATGCAAGCAAAATGACGATGTTGTGAGTCAGCTTTCATCTGGTTTGAGGTAGCAGGTAGCAGGTTGTTTGTTGCTTTTGCCTCATTGAGCCCATGGGATTCACCACGCCACCATGAATGTCCATAAAAACTAGGAATGCACCGAAATATCAGAGAAAAAAGGCAGAAAATATGAACCACTATGCCCCGCCCCTCAGATGTCAGATTACACTCTTGTTGATCTCGCCATTATCACTGTGTTTTTCAATGAAAGTGTTTTTTTTATTGGTTTGTAGTTTTTCAGTTCAAATTCATGAATACAATTTTAAAGTAGGTAAAAAAATAAAGAAGTAATTTTCGGCATCCTGAATTTTGGTTTCGGTACCAGTATGCCAGTTTCTCTCTCTGTATCTCACCATTGTGTGATAGTTCAGAGACAGAGTAATGACTCAGCAGAAAAGGAGACATGATGAGCCATGACCCACTGTCCTCCCCCAGTTGCACACACGCATGCCTTTTCATTTTCACTTACAGTATATACACTTACACAATGGACCCACACCCTTTAAAAGTCTGGGTAAGATTTTAAGACCCAGTATGCAGAGGCACATTGTTCTGTTTTTAAAGCTAAGTGATAGTAAATACCAGCCACCATATTGATTCTGAGTGAGAAACATTCCAACGAAAGACTTGACGTATATCCTCTTCACCCTTTGTTGAAAGTAAAACTGCTGATTCCCTTCCTTTGCTTTCATCGTTTTAGTTATTTGAGTCTCTTTCCTCCTCGTTACTACTCTCTCTCTTTTTGACTTTAACCCTTTGCTCTACCTCTTTCATTTTCTGTCTCTTGTCTTGATCTCTGTTTCTCAATCTTTATCTCCTTCATTCTCTCTCGATCGATCGATCTCTTATCTCTCTTTCTTGTTATTAACACATCGTTTGTCTCTACTGCTTTCTCAGACCTTGATCCTCTCTTTTTATCATGCCTTCTCCAGTGTGGCTGAGCTAACAGGAAGAGCTAGTCAAAAGGTCCATTACAAGCTGATGCAAGGGGCCGCGCTATTGACCCAATAAAGCCTTCCTGACATCGTCTTGTCTCACCCCCACCACAGATCCAGCCGTACGACAGGATAGCGGCACGCGGCCTTCCAGACAACGTGGCAGACAGCCTGAACAAGCTGGTGGTGGTTAAGCTGAATGGAGGTCTGGGGACAAGCATGGGCTGCAAGGGCCCCAAGAGTCTCATCGGCGTCCGCAACGAGAACACCTTCCTGGACCTCACCGTGCAGCAGATCGAGGTAACCGCCTCTCAGATGTCCTCAACGGGCATAGTCACACACATTAAAACCTCATTTTGTTGCAGAGACCGTTATCTGTCATACAGTTACTGCCAGGTACATGCTCAGTTCTAACGTTTTTTTATTTTTTTTATTTTTTTTAAAGGTATGTTTATAATGCTAAATCTATTTAACCATTATGGACTTTCACACATAAAGTGCTACATAATACACAGTTAACGTCCCTTTCAGAAATTATCTGAATGTCTCAAGGGTTGGGCCACATTACTAAGAAACAGCACTGTGATGAGGTCATGGCGAGGTTATGAAAAAGGCCCAAATCCATCCATTGCCAGGAGGACACCATGGCATACTGTCTTCTGCAGGCATAAACATCTTTTCCGTGGTCAAATGTCAGTAGTACTAAAGTGCTGAGTTTTGGGAAGACACGTATAATCAAGCAAGCCCAAAGGTTGAACTTAGTATTCATCCGACATACCAGAAACCTGCAATGGAAAAGACACTGTGGTTGAGAGAAAATTCCCGCAAATCATTTTCCAGGTTTTTCCTAAATTACAAGCACATGTGCATCCCTCCTACTCCCTCTCCCTGGTGAGCTGAGCGTGGCATTCCTAAGGCGCACGCTGTAGCTTATTCATATACTGTGTCTGGAGGAGAGGCAAACGCATAGGATTTTGAATGTTCGTGGAAGATTTCTCTTGAAAAAGGGCTTTTCTGTACAGTTCCAGGAGGTGGGTGGGGTGAAAGAGGATCAGTCAGTAGGCAGGTCAGGAAGTTTGGCTGAGAAACAGAGCACACAGTGTGCTGGGAGTAAGAGAAGTGTGTATGTGTGTGCACTCTGCATTTGTAAGGATAGTGTATTTGTTTGTGTGTGTGTTGGCCACTATACACAAAGTATATTCTAGTGTGAAGAAATAAAGCAGATACAAACCACAAGATCAGGAACACCTTTCAGGACATTGTGTGTTACACACACAATGTCCTGAAAGGTCTGTGTATTGCAGTAACATTACTGCAATACACAGAAAACCACACAGAACCCACTCCTTTCTTTTTATACTCGGTGTCCTCTATCAACCTCCCTGTGGTTCTAAAAGGAATCCATTTTACCTTTCAAGGGCTGGTCAAATTACCTTCATCCAAAATCTGAGCTTTCAGGAAGAAAATTTGATTCTTTTCAGTACAACTCTTGCCCCAATTATATTCTCTAAAATTCACTCTTTGCTTCAACCCATCCATTCAGAGGTAAGTGGACACCTGATGACTGACTGTGTAGGCTTTCATCCAGCCAGTTAAGTTAGAACAGAGATTACTTTCAGGTATGAAGAGAGGCTGTCTTTAAGAGGATTCCTGGATCGGATCACTCTGCCTTTGCCAAGGCCAAGCAGTGTGTCATTAAACAACAATGTAGGCTTATTAGCATTTTCAATGTAACGTTATGCCAGAGCAAACACAGTTGGTTGTCCTTTAGAAATATGGGGGTGGGGTGGTGCAAAACCCTGTTGCTTTAGTCATCCAAGGCTTTCCCTCCCAGACATGATCTTTTCGATAAATGTTTGCACTTCTCCCTCCCCACGTTGTGGTGACACACCCAAAGCCCCGAAGCTCTCGTCCATTATCCAGTGGGTGATCGTAAGCACACATCCTTTTCAAGGTTCCTAAGAAGGAAAAGGTCAACAGTAATATTGAAACCGTTTCCACATGGTGATCGGTTACAGGCGACGCCGCACATTTAAAGCGTAGTTTGCTATAGGACAGCTATTAAACCTGGGGGCCTGTACTACGAACAGGGTTTAACATGCCCCGGGATATCTTTTAGTTACCTGTCTTCACTAAGACTAACAACCACAGTCATGCTAAGCAGTGTCACGACGGGGGTTATCGACTTGTTACATTTACATTTTACATTTTGTCATTTAGCAGACGCTCTTATCCAGAGAGACTTACAGTAAGTACAGGGACATTCTCCCCGAGGCAAGTAGGGTGAAGTGCCTTGCCCAAGGACACAACGTCATTTGCACGGCCGGGAATCGAACTGGCAACCTTCAGATTACTAGCCCGCTTCCCTCACCGCTCAGACACCTGACGCCCTGACTTGTTAACTCAACCCAGGTCTAGTCATGAGCGTGTTCATGTAAAAGACAGCAGTGTTTGCTCCATATGACCAATCGCAAACATGGACAAGTCTACCAGAGTAGGCCTTCCACAACTCTTACACTTATACCTTAAACAAGATGAGCAAACTATATAATCTTAGGTCAACAAGGACATTCAATAAGGGATTCAGTGCTTTAAGTGCTTCAGTGCTCAAGATAATATTGGTATACAGGCCACAAAGATACTCAGGGAAAGCCGAAGTGTTTTGTCAGACTCAAACTATTAGTGCACCGAGGTCACAGGATCTTCTAAGAAGTGACAATGCCATTTTCCAACAAAATTGATTGGTCAGTAGGCGGTGCTTTTAATACTGTTATCTGGAACATATGCTGCACAGGTTATGTTGCCATGGTGATCTACCCTGTTGAGAAATGAGCCACCGTCGTGACACTGAAAACCCAGGGTTAAACCTGAATGAAGTTGAACCGAAGTTAGTTCACTAACTTCCAATCTTGCTTCATAGTATAAACCTCTCCTCCTTTTGTGTGTGCGATTTCCGCATACCTGTGCGATTTCCGCATACCTGAGCGATCACTATAATACTGGGTTCAAACTACTACTGTGTGTCTGTAAAAAGACCCCCAAAAATCGACATCAATCTATCACATATTTGTGTTGTAGACTCATTCTTTTATCAAGGATCTAAAAGGACTCTGGATAATAACTTCAGTAGTGTTTAAACAATGGTTACAGTTGTTTGAATGTGAGGTTCTTTTAAGGATATGGAGAGATGGTTTTATATATATACAGTGTATGTATGTATATATATATATATATACTTAAATCATTCTGCTGGACCTTTCTGCAGCGTTTGATACGGTTAACCACCAGATCCTGCTCTCCAGACTTTCTGAGATGGGCATCACTGGCACTGCACTCCAGTGGATCTCATCCTACCTGTCGGGAAGATCCTACCAGGTCTCCTGGGGAGGCAAACTGTCAGGCCCTTGCCAGCTCTCCACTGGTGTCCCACAGGGCTCCGTCCTTGGACCCCTCCTCTTCTCTCTGTACACCACCTCACTTGGACCAATCATCACCTCCCATGGCTTCTCCTACCACTGCTACGCTGACGACACGCAGCTGTACCTGTCGTTCCCCCCGACCGATCCGGGGATCTCAGCTAGGATTGAGGCCTGCCTCACAGACATCTCCGCCTGGATGACCGAGCACCACCTCCAGCTGAACCTCGCCAAAACAGAACTTCTCATCATCCCGGCTAAACCCTCCATCTCCCACGATCTCTCAATCACCCTGGGATCTGCAACGGTGACCCCTTCATCCTCTGCCAGGAACCTTGGGGTTACCATGGACGACGAGCTCTCCCTCACGGCCCACATTGCTGCGGTCTCCCGGTCGTGTAGATTTACCCTCTACAACATCCAGAAGATCAGGAAATACCTGTCTGAGCACTCCACCCAGCTGCTAGTCCAAGCACTTGTCCTCTCCAAGTTGGACTATTGCAACTCGCTGCTCGCTGGTCTCCCAGCATGTGCAACCCGCCCTCTTCAGAGGATTCAGAACGCAGCGGCCCGCCTGGTCTACAATCTACCCAGACGCTCCCATGTTACCCCGCTCCTCATCTCTCTCCACTGGCTACCTATCATGGCCCGTATCAGATTCAAGACCCTGGTACTGACCTTCCAAGCAGTGAATGGGACTGCACCCGTCTACATCAAGTCTCTCCTGCAGCCTTATACCCCCACCCGTCACCTACGGTCTTCTTCAGACAACCGCCTGGTGGTCCCACCGCTCAAGACCGCCCGGTCCCAACACAAGCTCTTCTCCTGTCTGGCCCCCCAGTGGTGGAATCAACTCCCCACCTCCATCAGAGACACTGACTGTCTCTCCACCTTCAAGAAAAGGCTCAAGACGCACTTGTTCCGGGAGTACAATGGTACTTAGGAATGGTTCGCTTGACCCGATGTTAGTTTCCTCAAGGATCACAATGACTCTTGCTTAGAGACTTGTTGCTCTTGTGGTTAGTGGTAACTGATTAAAAGAAATTGTACTCGCTGTGATATATTGTTTTTATCATTGTTGCTTGTTTTTTTTTCTTCCACAGGTACACTTGCACTTATAGTAGTTCATGTTGTTTAATTGTAACTTGTTTAACTACATGCTCTTATGGTTCTTCCCTTTGGCACTTACTTTGGTTGTTCACAATGTGTGCTTCATGTTTTGGCTACTCGCAATGTTTTTGTGGCTATCTTGTTGTTATGATCAGTGACCTATGCACTTTGTAAAGCTCTCTCTTGGAAGTCGCTTTGGATAAAAGCGTCTGCTAAATGAATAAATGTAAATGTAAATCAGAAGTGACATTTTGTCCACCTCACTCATACTCAAAAGTGGTTAGCTCGATAGAATTGATTTGCATCAAGATTTGTGTTCAATTGGTTCCAATCTCTCTTCCTCAGCACTTGAACAAGACGTACAACACAGACGTACCCCTGGTCCTCATGAACTCCTTCAATACTGATGAGGACACCAAGAAGATCCTCCAGCAGTACACACACCACCGTGTCAAGATACACACCTTCAACCAGAGCAGGTAACACGACAGCACGCGTTCGCCAGCGTCACAGTCACTGTGGACAGGTTTAGGGAAAGCCGACAGTACAGCAGCTCCCCGGCCTATCCCCAGAAGACACACCCTTTCTCACTCTGACCCACTGTTTTGGGTGTGCAAAAGAAATGACACCAGCAGCATGTCAGCACTTTGTTGTCCTTCATTGTACTCCTAAAACCGTTTCGTTTTCAATTGTCTCTGTAGCCCAACCTCAAACTGCTGTTCCTACCTCACTATCCTGACTCACTCACGCACGTATGTGTGTGTGTATAAATGCTGCATACTATATGTAGCATCAATATTTAAGGATAGGACCTTTGTTTAGTAATCTAAAGGGTCCTTGTTTTATGCCATCGTCTGACTTATTCAAGAGCTTTGATGTGAGAAATCCCCTACTGTACAGAAAGTTTGGTGGGGGAAAATAATGACGCAGTCGGATTACTGCGTCATTATTACTGCGGCGGTTTCTGATGGGAAACACTACAGTTCCTGTGTCCCCGTGGTGGTTTATTTAGTTTTGAATGCCACGTTAGACTAAGGCCAGACAGTGTCTGACACTGAGGAGAGGGCATAACTGACAGGGTCCTTGAGTCTGAAGGTGGAATGCATTCCTTTATCTTCCAGGTCGATTCATGGAGTTCAGGTGGAGCTTGAAACGATCCATAGCATTTTGTGCTCTCGTTCATCTCTCTTTCCTCTTTGTACTGATGTTTATTGCATGTCCGACCTTACTGGGGAGAGAGAAAGGGAGGGATTGAAATAAGGGAAATGAAAGAGAGATAAGAGAAGTAGAGAATGGTAGAGGAGGAGAGGTAGAGATGGACGGGGGAGATCAAGAGAGATGTTCAAAGGCTGCCTGACGTGTATGTGTGTGAGAGAGGAGAGAGAGAATTTCTAATTTAATGAGTGAAGGGGAATGAAATGGAAAGTGGTTGAACAGAGTAGCACGTCACAAGTCCTGTGTGCATAAGATAAGATAGCCGTTAATTAATCCCCTAGATGGGGACATTTGGGGAATGTTGGTTATATACTATGATAAACAGGTTAGACCTGATTAAATTACAATAATCTACTAAACATGGTGAGTGACTGTCACGTGAGAATCACAGTTATCAGATGTTGAAGCAAATCAGGGCTTCAAACCAGAGCCCTTTTTTATCGGTTTGTTCCGAGCAGTATCTGTATTTTAATGTTTCTGATTTAGCGTACCTTAAAATCAGAGCCATGTAAAGAGAGAGATAGATAAGAGATAGTTAGAGCTCCTGAACTGGTTAGAACCAAATGAAATACTGGTTAATAACATTCCATGTTGGGCTGTATGATATGACAGTAGGCTATATATCTTTTGGACACTATAAAAATGTATTTTGGCTAACAGCCTACAAGACGACATGACCTTGTTACTGTGTGAAGTTTCACCTTGATAAGTGAAATTTATGACTTGGAGCTGAAACAGAACCTCAATTTACATTGAAGTGGCTGTAGCTCAGTAGGTAGAGCAGGGCATCTGTAACCAATGGGTTGATGGTTTGATCCCGGGCCCTTACAGGACTTAAATATTTGACATTTTTTGAATTTGAAATTCTTGCAGCTTGATTATAGCAAAGCTGCGATTAAAATCCAACCGCAATGTTTTTTTCCCTACATAATAGCAGCTGTTATTGTCTCCCCCCCTCCCCCCGTTCCCAAAGCAGAAAACATAGATCCCATCCCTCCTCTTGGCTCCCACTCCAGTCTTTGTATTTCGTGTGAGAACATCTAACAAGCCAGCCTTTGATGTCTTGATCTGAGAGGGAGCTGTAGTCATTTCCAGTCAGCATCCAAGAGTTTGTTTCCTTCCAAATCCGATCTTAACGAGACTTAACGAGACCCTCTCCTCTCACCTGACCCTTCTCATCCCTGCCAGGAGATACTGGCTAACCTAAGCCCCTCACATCCCCCGTCTGAGACGAGACACGTCCGACACTCTCCCTGGCCTAACCCCACTTTGATCCGTCGGAAACTGGCGGTGATTAGGGGACCCTTCCTGTGTAATTGCACCCTTGTTGTTAATCACGCACTCTTAACATCGTAAGATCATCGTCAATCTTTAGGGAGTCAGTTGGCTGAGCGGTGAGGGAGTCGGGCTAGTAATCCGAAGGTTGCGAGTTCGATTCCCGGTCATGCCAACTGACGTTGTGTCCTTGGGCAAGGCACTTCACCCTACTTGCCTCGGGGGAATGTCCCTGTACTTACTGTAAGTCGCTCTGGATAAGAGCGTCTGCTAAATGACTAAATGTAAATGTTAACAGGTTTGGATTTGTAGACGAGTTCATCTTGGAAGCTTTTTGGTGAAGTAGCGCCATGGTTTAAATGGTGCTGAAGGATTCTTTTATCTTATGTTTTGTGATGTTCTTTGAGTATTCACTTTGAATACTCAAACACAAGAGGACCTGTCGGCCTGAATAGGCATTCTGACAGATCCTGTTAAACAGCCTCATATCCCTTAAGCCAAACAGTGGTGTCTTCTCTCTGCATAACGTTTCATAACGCAAACATGACCTACAGTACGCCTCAAATTTCTCTTTTTCTGCTCCTGCCCTCTCCGTTTTGCCCCCTCTCTCTCCCTTCCTCCTATTTGTTCCCTTCTTTTGTCTCTTCCCCTCCCTCCCTCCCTCCCTCAGGTACCCCCGAGTCAACAAGGAGTCCCTCCTCCCCGTGGCCAAGGACATGGGCATGACTGGGGAGAACGCCGACGTGTGGTACCCGCCGGGGCACGGCGACATCTACGCCAGCTTCTACAACTCCGGCCTGCTGGACCAGCTGATCGCCGAGGGGAAGGAGTACATCTTCGTGTCCAACATCGACAACCTGGGCGCCACCGTGGACCTGCACATCCTGCACCACCTGGCGAGCCAGCCCAACGGCAAGCGCTGCGAGTTCATCATGGAGGTGACGGACAAGACCCGCGCCGACGTCAAGGTAGGACGCCTCTCCCGTCTCTCCGCGTTGTGATCGCCTCCTTCAGATGTGCTTGACTCGTCCGTCCCGTAAGCGAGTGGTTGTGTCGGTAAGAGAGTGGTGAGGGAGAGTGACCGACTTGAGTCGGGGGTTCAGGTTTAAGGACGCACCGCTGTTCTTCTGTCCTGGTGCTGACCTGCTGTTAGTTCTGTTTCACACGGCCAGATGGACATTCGGGTCACTCTGCGCTCCTCCCTTGTCACAGGGTGGCACCCTCATCCAGTACAACGGCAAGCTGCGGCTGTTGGAGATCGCCCAGGTACCCAAGGCCCATGTGGACGAGTTCAAGTCCGTGACCAAGTTCAAGATCTTCAACACCAACAACCTGTGGATCTCCCTGGCAGCTATCAAGAGGCTGCAGGAGCAGAGCGCCATGGATATGGAGATCATCGTCAACCCCAAGGTGCAAGGACACACACAACACACACACTCAGCAGCATGCATGTGTTCACCAACACTGTGCATGTACTCATGAATGTGTGCAGACACACACACACACACGTTAACTTCATGTTCAACCAAATCCATGGATTTTTTGCGCTGTATGATCTACCAAGCAAAGAATTTGTCTCCCTTTCTGCTTCCTGCATCATTACGATAACGATCTGACAGGTCGATCTGCTCCACACCTGCCTGTCAGGAAGGCCTCGCTTTATCCCCTTCAAGAATAATACAACTGAAAGAAGCTTCTCTCTGGTTAGAATGACAGAGTAGCCTCCAAACAGATGCCACCCCCCCCAGGCACGTTTGACCTCTGTTCAGGAGTTGAAGAAGGTGCGTGTCTATCCGCAGAGGAGTGCATCAACTCTTGAGCGGTCATCGCGTTTTCCCACACCACTTCCCTTTCTCACAAAAGAGTGTACACCTACGTGGCTCTTTTATTTTCAGGATTCACCGGAAATTTCCACCTAACTTCCGTTAATGACGCCTATAGAGCGTGGTAGCAGCTGCATCTATGTTTAACAGAGCAGAGTGGATCCCATGGAGCAGCAGCGCTGTGCCGCTCCAGAGAGCACCCCCTCTGAATAAATGATGCAGAAAGCCTCGGCACTTCAGATGTGTCTGCATCTATTCTTTAGGCTTCCTGTCACAGGCCAATCAGAGGGTGGGGGGGGGGGTGTAATAGAGGATCCAGATTAAGGATAAAGGTAGTGGGCTGCCCCAATGGATGCAGGAAGGTGGGAGAAAAGCTGTTTTAGCTGTATTTATTTAGTTATATCTAAACGTGTTTGTGTATGAAAAAAAGAGAGAGGAGGAGAAGGAGAGTGTGTTGTGTGTGTGTTTTCTTGGTTATTGTCTATCTATGGTATCACCTTGGATACTTTCCCACAACGCTAGCATCTATAAACATTTTCACAAATGCCAGTGGTGCCTGAGGGAAGCATATCGGGACACTGTTTATTTGCCTCCAAACAGTCTACCCCAGAGGGCTGCAAAAGGTAAACCTGCTGAGAGGAACAATGCGTTGTTTGACCTCAGCCCCTCCAGCTTCCCTCAGTAAAACCTGTTAAATAAAAGCTCTGATGCCAAACTGTTCAAACTAGTAAGCAGAGCAGCCTCAGGCTAGCTGTGCTGTGCTGTACAGTGCTGCACAGTACTGCTGCAATAGGTAACAAAAAAAAACAAAATATGAGTAACCGCACCCCCTATTCTTATCTGAACTTCCATGCTTTCCTCCAGATCATACATTCATTCATCAATACATTCATCATTCATTGACAGTGGTTTCACAAAGTAAGCCAAAGAGAAAAGCCTGCCTTGGCGAAACCTGTTTGCTGGAACAAACTGTTTGCTTGAATTCTGTACCAGTGGTGGTCCTTAGGAAGTTGTGTGCTGTAGTTGTACAGTATAGACACAATTATACAGTAACCCAAGGAGGAAATACTAACCCTAATGTACCTACATTACAGTTGTTTGTACACCGCATCAAAACAGGTTATACTTGTGAAACATGCCTGTCTTGTGATACATGCTTGTGCTGTTTATGAGAAGGGGTGGAATGGGGCAAGTATTTTGGGAGTGGATTGATTCAGTTAAACCCAGATCATGTGACACGTATCTAACCCTCTGTACCCTCTCCTCCCTCGATGGTGGCATGGGCCTACACACGGTCACCAGACTCTGGACGGGGGGCAGAATGTAATCCAGCTGGAGACCGCGGTGGGCGCTGCCATCAAGAGCTTCGACAACGCTCTGGGCATCAACGTGCCCCGCAGCCGCTTCCTGCCTGTCAAGACTACCTCCGACCTCCTATTGGTCATGTCCAACCTGTACAGCCTGGAGGCGGGGTCACTGAACATGAGCCAGAAGAGGGAGTTTCCCACCACGCCCCACGTCAAACTGGGCAGTTCCTTCACCAAGGTAATGCAGTTGTACACTCATGTTCCCCCAAGTTAGCTCCGGTCCTTGAATCGGTTCTGTTCAGGATTCTGGAAACCGTGGTGCTACCTAGCGAACCAGCTCACGTTTCCACCTGTTTTGAGCTGAACCCTTGTAATCAAGGATATTTCATCAACAAAGGGCGTTGCACTAATATTGAGGCTGCTTAATGTCACACGAGGCGAATGTACAAGTTGTAAACAGCTTGGAAATCTGGGCATGCTTAAAGGCATCATTATAACCAACAGTTTCCCAAAATGTACTTTAATTTAAAAGACAGAACACGTAGTGTAAGATATTAGTGCTATCAAATTTAAATAATGGAATTATTCCAAGTTACGAATTTGATCGAAATTCACTACAATTATCTTCATGGTTCGTGCTTCAAGTCAAGAAAAAAATTATTTACTGTTTTTCGGTTCCAGTAGGGGACCATTTTTTTTGTTTGTAAACCTATTAATGTTTGGTTGAAATGCTCTGAACAGTTCAAAATTAGGTGCGCTAACTGGAACGGAACTCATTCCATGTTGGTAGAAAAGGGGCATCAGTCAAATTGGATGGCTTCATTGGTGACTGTTGAAGTGAACCAATATAAACAATGAACTTCATTTCTGAATAGTAATACTTCTCTTGAAAAGGGATTCATAGTTATCAGTTATAGCTTGTTTCTTTTGGTTAGAAGCTGCCCTAAAATGCCCTACCTGGGTATCTTAAGCACACTGAACCAGTTTATACAATACTGTTTCACTGTCACCTGTTGCCTACTGTCAAAGTCTATTCAACCCATCGTGAACTTATGCACTTATGACCCCTCTTAATCCTGTTATCTAGCAAGATAAGTGTTGAAGCACACAACACCAACACCATTTATTTATGTTAAAAAACGAATCAATTTGTCACATATAACCCATTACCTATTCCATCCACTGATGTACTGTTGAACCATAATAAGGTCTTATAGAATAGACTGCAACAAAGTTTTATGTGACTTCTGTTGTCACACAAAATGTCATGTTTATAGAGGAATCTCTGGTTTAGTTGGCTGACAGCACCCAGCAAAAAATAAACACACAAAACAAGTTATTGAAAGTGCATGCAGAATTTGGTTGTATTAATGTTGTCAAACAACCTTGCTAGAACTGTGGCATTTTCAGTCACCAGATGTTCATACAAGGTCAAGTCAGATGATTGCACACCAAAAACATGATTATCATTAGAATAGGAAATATTCCAGTCCCACTGTTGTCCCCTTTCTCAATATGTACTACAGTACATATTGTTTCTGTAGCTCAACACTCAAACCCCTGCAATGCAGTGTGGCCAAGCCTGGTCAGAGATAGTGGAGGTGATTTATATCCCTTCATTATTCACTCCTTTATCCTTCCCCCTGTCCCTACTTTGATGTCACGCAGTACACTGTTTATGACAGAAAGGCGTGGTACTGCCTTATCAGCCGCAGGCAGGACATAAAGGCTGTGGTGGTCCCACTGTATACCCATGTTACACTGTCTGCAGGGGGCAGTGTGGAGGGGAAAGAGCACTGCACTGTACTAGTCAGTCTGGACCAGACGATGCTGTACTAGTCAGAGACGATACTCAGGGTTTTAACCTGACCCCCATCTCTGCCTTACCACCCGTCTTTCCACTGAAACTAAGGTCCTTGTTCATCTGTCTTGTCTGTCTTATCCATCTGTTCATCTCCGCAGGTCCAAGAGTATGTGACTCGCTTCGAGAGCATTCCAGATATGTTGGAGCTGGACCATTTAACGGTGTCTGGAGACGTCACGTTCGGAAAGCAAGTTTCTCTGAAGGTGGGTCTAGCATCGGGCCTGTAGACTTTGAAACACCCCATTTTTCTTCAAGTCTTAAGTAAACTGGTTTACTGAGCTAGTTTTACTGAATGTACACGTAAACTAGAAAAAGCACATTTCTCTAAATCCGACAGTCTTTTTGTAACCACCAGCCTCCTCTTACCTCCTGTAGGGAACGGTAATCATCATAGCCAATCATGGAGATCGAATCGACATTCCAGCCGGTTCCATGCTCGAGAACAAGATTGTGTCTGGCAACCTCCGCATCCTGGACCACTGAGGGCTTCACCTGCTCCCCTGTCATGTGACCTATTCACTCACACACACCTCTTGCCTTTGAACCACCTCACCCCAAACATACTCCGATGGAATGGTGCCATATTTAGAATGGGTCACTGGTCTGATATCCCTGCAGTACATGTAGTTCATATTTGATACCCTTTATGAAGTTTGTGATACATGTGAGAAACATATTTGAAGGCCATATCAGATCAATGATCTCTGCCATATATAATTGATATATGGTTGCATCCGTGAAATACATACCCAGTCTGTACAATCCTTTTGAATATGTTTATGATATAATTATCCAAATGATGAAGGATTGAATAACACTATAATGTGCATTACCTTTTTTTATCAGCATAGTTTACAAAATCAGTTTGTCTTTGTCAATATTTTTATGTCTTCGCAAACATACCTGTACCTCTACCTTACTGTCTGTCAATCCATCCTTCTTTTCTCTCAGAGCTGTCTCTCCAGAGAAATAGTGAAAGGCTAGGTCCAGTATTTGATCAACAAATATGTTTAAAAACAGTTATTGAGACATATATGATTGACATATACACACACATACATTGGCGGGTTGACAAACCAATGTCTGAGCTGGGTGCATTGTTAGCAGCAAGCAGCATTAAGTCTGAAAGCAATAAGTGTGTAAATCTGTGAATGTGCGTTTGAGCTGCGAGACCATGGCCCTTTCCCAGCCTCAACCCTGGAGCTGAATAAAGTGCAATATACAAGTCAAACAACCTGCTCTTTGTCTATTCTGTCCTTGTAACACAATTCCTACTTGATTTACAGAAAGTATCAGCGAATTAAGATGTCAATTCAAATCTTTGTACCACTACAGTAAGTGGAAAATTGTGCAAAAATAAGGCAAGTTTTCATTATCATGTGTGACATGAGATTTACAATTTTAAGTACTGTGTGGAACAGCATTGTGTGAAATACAGGCAATTGCCTCCACATCAGTACATACTGCTAGAATAGTGTTGAGGTAGACAGCACAGCGCTACAGCTGCAGAAAGGTCTTTCCACCCTGACCACTCAAGGTCTTTCAGAATCTCCCCGAGGCAAAGCCAATTACACTGCAGTCACAAGGTGAAGAAGGGGTAGTGATCCGTTCAACGAAAGACTGTTTATGACCCAAGCGGTCTGTATTTGTGAGCAAGGGTAGGTTCTTCCGTTGTGGACAGGAGTGGTGTGCAAACATTTTTTATAGACATTTCATTAGCCGTGTTTGTGCTGCAGTACTGTACACTCACAGAAACATCACGTCCTGTGGTTTCAGTGGGCAAGTTGTGAGTGGTATTCACTGCCTCTTTTCTAAAGTGAAATGCGTGTCATGTTTAAATAAATGTATCTTGGTAAACACAATACAAATGTTTCAAAGTATAGTAAATCCATGCAGCAGATTAAAATGTATCATTCTTTTCAACTTTATTGTTTAAAGTTGGTACAAAAACAGTCAATTTGGAACCTCCTCAGCTTTTGCCCCAGTGTCAGGAGACGGCAGATTGGAGCAGAGACGAGACACACACCATGTCTTGGCAGAGAGCAACCATGCAGACAGCTTTAAATTAACAGTACAGTCAGTCAGAAGAATAGAGCCCTTACTTGCACACTTTTTCCCCTCAAAGAGAAACGCGCCACTTTAAATACATTTGTTTCAATACATTTGACAGTGGGGCATTTCAGAGACACAGTTAAATGAAACAATTAGTGGAACGGTCATTAACCTATGAGGTATCCTCCGAAGTTCTTTGCAAAGACAGTGTGTTTGGGTGTACACAGGTCAGATATATAGGTGTGTGTGTGAGACACAGGTAACCAGGCAGTTGTTTCTCCCTGAGATGAGATTCTGTGTCATATTCTGAAGAGCAGTGGTAAACTCAGAATAAGAACTGAAATTCTAGCTCGATGGAGAACACCCTAAAAACACACAATTAAAATGGACTACAATATCCATTCATAGCGTACACATACCATGTCACCCCCTCTCCACACACACACACACACACACCTTCACTCGAAATATAAAGATACAATAGTACTGTAAATACCTACAGTATTGATTCATAGTTGTAAATCTCAACATAAACACTGAATTTGAGAATGACATTCATGAGAAGAACGTTAGAGGTTGTAAAAACACTTTAAAAGGTGTGTGTGTCGCTAACCAATAACACAACAGCTCTGAAAATCACTTCAATAGTCTAGGCCCGACCTTTGCTTTAGAGAGTGAGGTGTCAGATGGCTGAAGGGTTTTGAAGACTTGTAGTATAAAGCTAAATTTCCCATAATACTTGAGGAAGAACATTTCAAAAACTATTGCTTTGATAAGTCATGGTGACATCTTGTGAGTAAAGTATAAATAGCCACAAAAAAGATGTCACAGACACGCTACACAGACACGCACATGACAAGCAGAAGAAGGTACACAGCAGGACAGGAAATTGTTCACCTCAGAGGAGTGACAAAAATAAAACTGAATTTAAATCCTCATAGCACACGTATAACTTTATATCTGATTAACATCATTTTACTGAATTAAAAAAATGTTTAAAAGTACAGAGTTAAACAAAAGTTACAGAGAAGTTGGGTATATTTATTAAGAGGAACAAGAGGATAAAACGAATGTAGTTTGTTGGAGTGGGTTCATGTTCATGGGGTATAAATAAAATGTTCTTTGATATAAGTTAGATCTTACAGATGAACTTATGAATATTGTAACAATTAACGTAAATAAAACTGGATGTCGCCCTACTGTTTAGTAGTAGTGTACATAAATACTGTTTCCAGTTTTTTGCCAAACAAATAATTCATCAATCAGTGTCTTTGTGTGTTTGTTTTTTGTCTCATTTCACATGAAAATATAGTAATCTTTGCTGTAGTTTTTTTTGTTATCTTACCAAAAACCAATATAAAGGTCACTTAAAAACAAGCGACAGAAGAGTCCCGGATATCTCACAGTCAAAGGAAAGCTTCAAAAGTTCAACTGAGAAAAACCAACCGAAAATATATCTCAGGGATCTGGAAAGCTGCAAGCGTCCCCCCCCTCCCCCCCACCGGCTTCAGTCTGTTAATCGAGGGGTCCTTGGAAGATGAGTCTCACGTAGCCTTGCTCACCAGACAGCTGCTGGGCGCAGAAGGGGCAGGCGGCGTGAAAGGTGTGCGTGCCGTGAGGCAGCGGGATCTGGCTCCAGAAGCCCGCCGTCTTCTCCGAGCACACGTGACCGCAGGGGCTGAAGGCGTGGGTGGGAGGCGCGGCGTCCAGGTAAAAGCCGGCCTCGCAGCCCAACCACAGCGGTACGTACGGCCCCTTGGCTCTGCACATGGGGCACTCCCGGTGGCGTCCTTCGCGGCCCTCCCTCTCTTCCCGGTGGTTCCCCCAGTTGTGGTAGCCGTGCACGTGGCCGCACTGGAGGTAGACCCAGGGCTGCTTCTCGTCGGGCGTGTCCTTGCGCCGCATGGAGGGGAAGGCGAGGGTGTTGAAGCCCACGGGGCACTGCGGCCGCGCCGCGTTGATCTCCTGCCGCAGGGCCTCCAGGTGCTTGAGGGTGGGCGTGCGCGACAGGCCCTCCGCCGTGCGCCACAGGAGGGTGGCGCCACACAGGTCGACAAGCGAGCCGTCGACCAGTTCTTGGCTCTCGCTCTCCACCTGTATGGAGGAAGGGGAGACGAATGGATTGAGGGCTTGGGAGATAGACCACTTTGGTTGCATTTCGTATTTCGGCATTTCAAACACAAAATACAGTTACAGACAAAGCTTGGTACAGAGTCATAAACCAACGTTTTGAGTAGCGGGGGGGGGGGGGGGGGGGGGGGTAAATGGATTTATTCATGTTACCAAACCATTATTGTAGTAGCTTTGGTGAAGTGTATTACTCAGTGCAGCCCTGTAGGTGGCAGGCTAGTACAAAGGCTAGTTCCCATTTATTATGTATATATATAAAACAAATTCTTAGACAGGCAGCAGGATGTACTGAATGTTCTGTGAACACGGCTGGAAACCATATGACATCAGAGAGAGAGAGAGAGAGAGAGAGAGAGAGAGAGAGAGAGAGAGGGAGGCCAGACACATAAGGAAACTCTGGTTATTCACTCCGGTTTCCCTCCAGCCATGGCAGATGTCAGCTCTGATGACAGAGATAGATAAAAAGAATGAGTTAAGAGGGGGTGGGGGGTGGTAAGAGAGGGACGTAGGGAGAAGGGGAACGAGCAAACTAAAAGATTGATTGATAAGGAGAGGCTGGGAAGGGAGAGAGGTGGATACCAAATGTACATGGTAGGGGAGAGAGAGGCTACTTGGAGCCCTGCTTGGGCATTACTCATTGTTAAGGAGCTGAGGTCACTTATGTTAAGGACAAACAGTTCCAGCCTGTGTTTTAGACTGAAATGCATCCAACATCATACAATATGTTGCTTGTCTGCTACACTGAGTTGGTGCTTCTAACAAAGAGACACACACACATGCATTTACACCATAAATCTTCCCATGCAAAAGTATAGAAAGATGACACAAATACCCACACGCACCAAAGGACAAAATGTACTCTTAATTCAAGTTCAAACAAAAGCAAATCATTAATCAGACACGGGGATTTTCATTGAAGCACAGCTGGACTTTAGACATATTGTCATTATATCTCCTGGAGGGAATACTTAACCCTCCCCCCCCCCCCCCCCCTCCTCCTATTTCTCCAGTATGGCGAGTCGTAACGTGTGTGTTTCAACGTACACTGAGACTCTCCTTAATTACGTTGGCTTCCACTCAAAATAGGAGAAGAAACAGAATGTGTGTGGGGGGGGGTGATTTTTCATGCAAAGCCTCTATGCTGCAGCATGGTTCGTGCGCGAAGGGCACGCTGTAGGACACTGCTACATATAAAACACAAGCACGCACACAGTTGCTGACCACGGCCGTTTTCCCTCTTCCAATCGTCTCCCAGTCTTCAATCCCAGACCCAAGTCTGAACCAGGTTAAATGTAGCCACTGTTCACCCCACCTTGTTCTTGTTATCCCCATGATACTGCACTTGTCAAGTAAAGGTTAGCGCAAGTTGAGTCGGGCAAGACCGGACTCATTACGTCTCAACACACAATTCCCCCGCTACGCGCACTCTCTCCTTTCCCTGTCTTCCCCAATGCTGGGCTGTCATGACGTTTCAGTGTTCGATTAGCCGTTCACTTCTGTCATTTGGCACGGTGACAAGCCTCCCCCGTGCCTTTAAATATGTTCCTCTCCTTGTTTAGTTTGTCCATGCAACCAATGTGCGCGGTCCTCCAACTCCCCGTCACCGCCCGGTGGCTTCGTTCCTGCTTCCTCGGCTTGTCTGGCAGGGCTGTCGGCCGCCGCCACCAGTATCTCCGTGGGGGGATTCCTCTTCGACTGCTGGGCTGATGCCCATTGATCTTTGATTTCCCCATGGGGTTTAAATCCATCATCTTTCGTACAATAAAAATCACTTCACTCATCCCAGGTCTCTCCTGATTGAAATAATAATGATAATAATCATTCTCAAAAATCGAACAATTTGACCGCTGCCTCACGATAGGTGAATTAACCAGTTCAAGAACCAGTAAAGAAATTTAGTATATATATTTTTATATTTAAACTTATATACATAACATTTACTTAGTTATGCTTTCTATTACCCTTCACATTAGGCCTAGTGACTACTAGCTTCACCAAGCAAACATTGGCATTCTTCCACCGGTCATAAGAGCACGGACGTCAGTTGGTGACTTGTGTATGTCAGTTCACCATGTCTGCTGACCAGGGGCGTCGTTAGATCCTTTTTACTGGGGCACGTGCCCCAGTATAAATCTGCTGTGCCCCAGTAAAATCTAAAGTTTGAGTTTTAACAATGTACTTTATTAGTCAGTGCATTCATTTTGATTGATAATCTCGGAAAAAATAAACGCAGTATCCCAATCAACGCTTGTAAAAGTGTTTAACCTAAAACACAAACCGATGCACGCAGAATTCCATGTCAGCGCGCTCTTCTGAGCTTGCCAAATAGCCACAGCAGCACACAGAAGTCCAGGTGTCGGACTCGGCACACAAGTCAGAATTGAGGTAGGCTAAGAAAACATTACCAAACTATATATAGTTTCTAAATGTTAGGCCTACCGATCATCTTATTTAGACTAAATCATAAAAACAATATTACATGAAGCTAAAAAAAACTATTTGCTCTCAAATTAATGCGAAAAAAATGGGCGCGCTCGCATTAACTATTGATGTCCCTGCCAAAGCTGATATCAAACTTGCGTCCCTGAACTGTTGTATGGCGGTTTAAGCAAGGGGAGTTTCTATAGGCTAGTAGTGCATTGTGCGCAGCAAGCTTGAAAGAAAAAAAAGGATTTGAATAGGGGCCTCTGCCCCAGTAGAGTTTTATGTCTAACGCCACCTCTGCTGCTGACGGTGCCTAAAGGTGTGTGTGCTACCGATAAACCTCACTCTGCTACTGCTTTAACTGTCTTTGTATTAGTCATTAGTCCTGATGGGTATCTACACTGATAACCAGCTGTGGAATAAGCGTTTTTTGAAGCACAGGGGATTGTCCGCATGGTTAACCCTTCCATATTAAAAGGGTCAAGTGTAGATACGAGCATTCTTAATTGGTGAGACTGGAGGAGGGCTGGAATGCTAGATAAAAAAGAGGACTTGGCCATTTGAAATTGCTCACACGCAGGGAGGATGCTTGTGGATGCATATGTTATGGCTTCCTCCCCCTCCCCCCTCTTTCTGCCAGTCTTCTCCTATTGACTCATGCTCTCTTCTTTAGTCCCTCTCTCTCTTTTCCTCTCCCTCTCAATTATTCCCTCCATTTCTCCCTCTCGAGGTCCCTGTACCCCCACACCACCCCCACCCCCCAAAATAAAAACCTTCTCTTGTCCATGTTGGCTATGTCTGCGCTAACTGATTAATAGTCATGTGTCGAAACCTGTGCACATTTCAAATGCCAGGACCTTGTGGAGCTCGTACTTCCTATAGTGCCAGCAGGGTTCAGAAGAGTTTGACCAGAATTTGTCCGATGTTTGCTCAGGATCTCCTCTCAACAGGATGCTCATTTGTGTGAGTGTTTGCACTGGTTGTGAGCTTAACCCTTGTGTTATCTTCGGGTCATTGTGACCATTCAGTCATTGTGACCCACCGTCGTGTTGCGACAACTTTACCTCACACAAAAATAAAGTGAAGCATTTTCTTTTAACCGTCGGGCTTTCTCAGACCCCCCACAGCGCAAAGGTTAAAAGGAAATGCTTTTTATTTGTTTTTGTACTGGGTAAAGTTGTGGCAACACAACGATGGGTCATTGTGACCCGAAGGCAGCACAAGGGTTACATTCACATGGGTGCCTCAACTCTGCCATTAAAAGGAAGTTTATCTGCTTCTCTACAGACTTATCACTCTTTCCCTCCCTGTTTATTCCTTCTTCATTTGGGCAATGCAGGAAGGCGTCAAGAGCAAGGAGCAATGAACATAAAGTAGGGTCTCTGATTGGATGCTGGTGCCCATTCAGATTGGTGGGATGAGATTTACGTCACTGCAAGGATCCTCTTACCAGATCCTGTTACCCACAGCCAGACACGGACCTGTCACCATGGAGATGGCATCACTCTGACCCCAGGTGGCTTCTGGCTGGCTGAACACAGTCCCTTCTGTGTGTGTGTGTGTGTGTGTGTGTATCAAAGCACAGCGAGCGTGTGTCTTCATGGATGTGCGCTCCTGTAACATCCTGTATTGCCGAGGGTGTTCCACGTGCCTACTTCCAGCTCACCATTTTGCCGCGCTGCTGTGCAGAGCGCGTCTCTCGGAGTGTGAACACGTTGCCGCACACGGAGATCTCTCGCCAAACGCCAGGCTTGGAGTCCTGGGTGAAGCCGTGGCGCGGGTGCATCACCAGAACGCCATTGGTGGTCAGGCCATCCATCTGCCCGTCCGTCGTTTTCCACTTAGCTGCCTTCTCCTGGGAGGGGGGTGGGAGAGAGAGAGACAGACAGAGAGAGAGAGACAGAGAGAGAGCTAATGAGGAAGGAGAATGACAAATTGAATTCTACTAGCCACATCCCCCACACACTTACCCCCCACTCAGTGCACTTACCTACTGCTTCAGACAAGCACACACACACACACACACACAGTTCCTCACCCCCAGGAAGATGTTCTTGGAAGAGTCAAAGCCCGCCGCGTAGATGCGGGCGGCGTAGGGCGGCGTGCGCTGGCACATGATGCGGCAGGCGAAGCGGGAGATGGTGCTCTGGACGGACTGGGTGTCGGCATTGCTCTGGCTGCCCGCGACCGTGTCCGTCACCACGTAGTCGATGGGGCCCTCTGTGGAGCGGCCAATCTGAGGCGAGTGGGGGGAGGGGGGGGGAGGGAGAGGACATGGGGTCACGGTACCAGAGTGGAGCAGAGTACAGCACAGAGGGAACTGCTGCTTCAGTATGGCTGGGTCAGCACTCCTGTCCTCGGCCCGAGTTTAGAGTTCTCGAGCCAGGGGAGGGTGTGGGTGAAGGCCGTACCTGGAACATGTCTGTGCTGCTGTCGTGTGTGTATTCCACCACCACCGTCTGTGCTCGAGACAGAGTGTAGGAGATGCTGTGCTGGTCCTTGTTGCTGATGGCCTGAGTGGGGAGGGGACGACGACAAGAGAGAATGTTAGTGTGAACATCAGTATATAACTTCAGTTCAACTTAGTGAACCCAGAGCACTAGCATGCCACTGAGTCTGCAATCCAGGAGAACAGAGAGTTCGAATATCACATAGGGATGGAAACAGACATGTGCTTCAAAGTACTTAAGAGGAATTTGCTCTGTTGCTTTTAATTGAACCATTTACACTTGATTCTTCTATAAACCAGTGTGTTCCCACAGTAATCGACTATAAAAGCTTTGTTTAGATATTTAAGACCGTTGAAGTGTTGAGCGAGATAGCTCACCTAATTTAGGCTGTGTGTGTGTGTCTCTCGAGAACTTATAACTTCCTTACAACAAAGCAAGCAAGTTACGAAACAAGCTCCAACAGTGGGCTGCTGTGGGAGTGTGTCCCTGCTGTGTTTGTGTGTTACCTTTGCTGCCTGTGGTGTGCAGCCGCTGTGCACCGTGCTGGGCTTGACCCCATTCGCCTTGGGCCGCTTACACAGGCTAAAGCGGCTTTTACGTCTGCCCCGGTCCCCATTGGGCAGAGAGCCATTGTACCTAAACAGAGAGAGACAGGACCGGGGTGAAAAACAATGGGGTTTTATTGTCTGAGAGCAAAACACAAACATATACTATCCATAAATAACAGTCCCCTAAACATAAGCCATAAATCAGTATAAAAAAACCTAACCTAATATAGCTCTTATTTATGTAGAGGGATGAGAGGATAAACACAGGCCTTCTCTACGTACAGCAGAAGGGGGGCTTTTTAAGTTCATCTACAGGCGTATGTTTGTGTATCTGTGTAAACACATGGAAAGAGTCCAACCTCCCACTAAAAAGATTATAGCTGCCATTTTTAGTTCTTACACTGGCACCCACCAAGGTCCAAACACCCTTTCAGGTAAGTTTAGGTACAGGTGAGGCCTACTGTACACGTTCACACACAACTACTTAACCGTAAGTAACTGCTGTTCCATCGTGGCATATATTAGTCAAATACAAGAAGACACATGCACAAGCATACACACATGCACACAGGGACTGTACCCTTAATGAAAGCAAATGAGTGTGTATCCAGTCAACCAGTTGTCTTAGATTAATTTAGTAAGGGTAAAAAAGAAATGTGTAGGGGCGATATGGTGGCATTATAATACTGGTTGGATTCACGTGTGATGGTGAGAGGGACTACGGCAAGGTTCGGATAGGTTGCCATTGTGAGGGGGTAGCCAAAGTAAAGTTTAGTGGGGTTACTATGGTGAGAACATAACCATAGTAAAGTTTAGTGGGGTTACTATGGTGAGGAGGTAACCATAGTCAAGTTTAGTGGAGTTGCTATGGTGAGGAGGTAACCATAGTAAAGTTTAGTGGAGTTGCTATGGTGAGAAGGTAACCATAGTCAAGTTTAGAGGGGTTACTATGGTGCGGAGGTAACCATAGCAAAGTTAAGAGGGGTTACTGTACCATGTAATGGTTAGGATACTGAAGGGTTAATGTGAAAGGCATCTAAAGTGAAAGGCAGCTAAGGTGAAAGGTTGCTAAGGTGAAAGGTAGTTAAGGTAGCTACAGAGGCAACGAAACCATAACTGGCATTGAAGAAGAGGATGTTGGATTATCTAGTGTATCTTTTATGCAAACTAGCTCAAACAACCCTTTGGCCAACACTGCCATTCAGCTTGTAGCAGTGTAACTGGTTCACTGTTCAGTACTCATCCCTATAGGGTCTGATGGATTCAGAACCCAGCTGGTTTGAAGTATGTGTCCATTGACGTCACAGTGTAGCAGGCATGCCAGGAATTGCCGTAGACTGCCTTGGTGCTGTCCCGGAGTCTGTAAACAAGCGGTCTCCAGAGACTCCAGCATTCCCCTGGATTAGCCCATTAGCATTGCTATGCTATAAACATACGAATACCACAATTACAGTTAGCTCTGAGGTCAGACTGTATGTGTTGAGCTTAAACAGTACACACAACTTTGTGCGTGTCTCTCTCACAAACTACAGTGTCTTTGTTTTCAACCATATTTCAAGGTCGGGTCTTCCCAATGACTCAGAAAACGCAACAGTGGAGAACACAGATGGGAAGATGGGGACTAGGGGGGTGTCCTTGTCACACGTGGCAGTGCTAACGCCATTCAGACCGGACACAGAACAACCGTGAGTCAGCTGCAGACTGGGGGCAAAACCAACGTGGTGGTGGCGGGTGGGTTCCTGGAGTCTTTCTACATCTGCATTTTTCCATGACCAAGGCTGGAAATGAGAGTGGAAGGGGTATGGTGGCCCTCTAGGGAATATCTGGGAGAGAGAGTGAGAAGCACATAAAGGAAGTCTTTCACAGCCGGTGGGCTGGGAGTTGAGAGAACATGTTTCGTGTGTGTGATAAAAACAAACAAACAGGGGGAAAAAAGTATTTTGTGGTGGAAAACAACAGTTGTGGGAGAACGAGAGCGCGTGTCTGAGGCTTGTCAGCTCATGCCGAGTGCGGGCTGAGACACAGGGGGTTTTGCTTGGGAGCGGGAGTCCGTAAGCCAAACAAATCCTTCTCATTCCATCCGAGAACAGAGAGAGAGGATAGATGTACCAAGGGACATAGTGGTCACAAATGTGGTGGCAGAATCCGGAAACGCAATTCTATGACTTTGACACAAAGTTCCTCAAATATAACCAGTAGAGTGTGCGAGAACAGCCTGAACTGAGCCCCCCTCCTGATGGACAAACCACCCCAGCCCTGGAACATGCTGGACGCACTCTCACTCTACAAGTGTGTGTCTGGATCCTTACCCCAGCACGATGAGCTCCCCGTACTTGACTGGCACTTTGGTGGAGGCGGTGGTGGAGATGTTTTCCTGCTCTGGAGAGAACATTGGGCACGGCTGGTGGCGGTGAGGCGGGCGAGGGTTAGGGATTGGGAGGAGGGATGGGGGAGGGAGGGAGGAGAGGTGAGGAAGAGGTATTTCCCCAGGTGAAGTTACTTGGAGGAGGGGGGGGGGGAGGAAGAAGGGGAGGGTCAACTGAACCTCAGCTCCGCCTCCTCATCGCTCATCCGTCCTGTTCGCGTCACCAGCTGCCCTGGACCAGTCCTTCTGAGAATGACAGGGAGAGTGAGAGAGTGAGAGGGACAGAGATGTACATTAGGCATTTAGAAAGTGAAACAAGCTACATAAGGTCATTGTGAGTGATGCATCAGATAAATCTAGACCAAAACGACAGCCTACTCTTCTAACTTAGACGGGATTCTTGAGTTGAACTCTGCTAACTGCCTTAGCAACATGCTACACAAACAAAGTGCAACCAGATGGCCCAATTCCAAGGTACAGCCAACACCTAGGTCACGAGTTGACTCACACACACTCCTTTGTGCACTGAAAGTCAGAGAGGGAGGGAGACGAGAATGAGGGTGAGAAACTGAGGATGACAGAGAGCTGAGAGCTCCCTCTCATTTCCAGGAGCTCAGACAGTTAATCGATCCTGATGCATAACATGGCTCATGAAGAAAGGATGAAATGGGTGTTCAATAAGCTCAATTGCCTAAAATACACACAAACACGTACACACACACACACACTTCACAATGAAGGAAATGTCAAGGAAACTGCCTGCTATTGGTGGATGTCTCTTCCCCTGGAACACACAATGTGAAATCACCTTGGTTGACTTAACGCCTATAATAACACCTCCAAGACAGGGGCACAGTGCCATGCAGGAAATCACCACTCGGGAGCCATGTCAAACAGGAAGTGGGTCAAACAGGAAGTACAAACGAGCCCCTGTACACGGTGTACAGGTGCAGTGCAAAGTCATAAACGGAAGAGACTAAAAGCATTTAGGCCAATGTAAACATCGTCCGGTTTGAAGCTACTGTCAAGCTAGCTTTACGCAAACAGACGTACCATACGCTGGAATGTGTGTTGATAGCCATATTAAGTCCCTGATATCATTTGCGTCCCTGGGTGGCTGTCTCAACTGTGCACGGTCATAAACAGAAACGGAGCATGTGGTGTGGATGAGTCCCAAACATCTGTGTTGGGAAGTCTGTCCTATTACACTGCAGAGAACTGAGTCTGAGACATCCACAGTACGTTTGCACCTGCTCCCATACTGAAGGGTTTCAAAATATGGGTCCCTGGATCCGAGCCCTGTTCACACACATGTACAAGCATGCACACACAACCGCCCACTCATGCACGCACACCAAAAGCATCTCAAACGTAAAATAAAGTAGAATTGTGTGCGCGCGCGTGTTTGAGTGCACAAGCATGCAACGCCCTGCTCCCATAGTGGACCGGGTTTGTCAGAGCTGTTGAGGCTGTCTGCCAACTGCTGCTTAGCTACCGATACACACTCAAGCACAAACACAGTATCTGTACCCTGCCCGTTGCTCAGAGAGGTTTGACCGAGTGAAACCGCAACACACACACACATGATCGCACGGCTATATTGGACACAGTCCTGATAACAAGTACTGGAACTTCACACATACAAGACCAGTCATAAAACTTTACTGCAATGCAGCACAACACCTGCCACTTCTACTGTTCCCAACAGAACACACACCACATAACCTTTTTACTTCACAGCTGAATCTTCCACAAGTAGATATTTCAGAGGAAAGGGAGGATTGGAGATGTCATAGAGGTGGGCCAAGAACCATTTGGCTAGAGCTGATCCCTAATCCTGGAAGATACAAGGCCGACACATAATGGTGTTAATTGTACATTAGTCTTTGCCTGTTGTACTTAATGTGTAACCACTTCTACAGAACCATCCAAGACGAACATCATTCTGATCCAGAAGAACATACCTCAATGGATTGTCCAAAACTGTGCATATCGTATCTGCAGTCACTGGAATCCAAAGCAGCCATGGAAAGATCTTTCAAGTGCAATTTTTATCCCGACAAAACAGCCAAGGGAACTATGAGGCAGACCTTTTCTGAGCAACAAGCTTAGAAATCTTGGTGGTATTATGCTGAATTAATGCTGGAGCCATTGGCTCAAAGTGTAGATTTTTTTTTTTACATCTGCAATGATTAATCTGACAGCAGTCTTAAATTGCCATCTTAGCAGGTAAAGCAGGAATCCAAATACAGGAGAACCAAAGAGAGGTTGATCAAGATTGAGGTTGAACAGAGATGAGTAAGTTGATTCTGTCAAAGTAATACGTTGAGCTATTTCAACCATACCAATTCAGATCATCCCGTTTTTAGGCTAGCCTACCTCCTCAAGAACTACAGGAAATTCCTTTCAGGAGTAATTGTCTCTATTTTCTAACTGAACGAGAATACCATAAGGGGTCGGAATCTAAAGACTTGACACGGCTGAAAAGAGAAACCGGTGCTGATAGAGGAGCCTTCACTGAGAGGTGACCTCTTCTCTCTGGGTGCCTGACTACAGTGGACTGGGGAAGCACACTCAGACACTGATAGCTCCCCATGGTAAAGTGGGGCATTAGATCAATAAATAATGGGCACCTGGTAAAAGAAAAAAGGATGAGGCACAAATCTTTTTATCTTCATTTTGTCATTGGATTAAGGACAAAAAAAGGGGGGGGTAAATAAACAGGTGAGAATACAAGGACCTTTAGTTTGGGAGTTTACGGGATGTTTTCATTTCACACTAGACATAGGCTAGGCCAGTCTACAATTATAATGTTTTTTTGGGTTGGGATTTGATGCAAAAAACTAGCCTAAACCAGTTGGACTTTTTCACATCAATGATATTGAGGCTAGAGTATGACAACTGTGCTGACATTTTACATTTACATTTAGCAGACGCTCTTATCCAGAGCGACTTACAGTAAGTTCAGGGACATTCCCCCGAGGCAAGTAGGGTGAAGTGCCTTGCCCAAGGACACAACGTCAGTTGGCATGACCGGGAATCGAACTGGCAACCTTCGGATTACTAGCCCGATTTTAGAAGGTTGACATTTGGAGGGAAGCATTTGTATTGAATCTACAGAATCAGAAACAGGTTGACATCGCAGATCTAAAGTACTAGTCTGATGATGCATAACAACAAACATATAATGTCGGGACAAAAACAGGCAAGAGCATTAGTGCAAAATACATCACATAGGCCTAAGTGACACATTTATATAAAAAATATGAATAAGTGTAATAATACGTGTATTAAGTATAATTGTTTCATCTGAGTTCCTCATGAATCCTAGACATCATCTATCGATCCATCTCTTATCAGGCACATGATGTGGTGTAGGCTAGTTTCAAGATCCCCAACCCTTACTTTCCTTGTGAGTAAGCAAAATGTTAAAGAAAATCCCCAGGCGTTTCTCACAGAACTAAAACAATGTGGTCAGATTGGTGGTCAGATTGGTAAAAATGGCCAGCTGTGACCAGCCTGTGACAGAAGAACTGACTGTTCGAACCAGCTGTTATTACAAAACCACATTGAAGCCATCTGCTTATCCAATCCCTCTCTCTATCCATGACCCTGGCAAAACGGGGGGAGGACATGCAAAAACTGCAGACCCTCCTTCACAACATCCGGGTCAGATGGCTGAGCGGTTAGGGAATCGGGCTATTAATCAGAAGGCTGCTGGTTCGATTCCCGGCTGTGATAAATAACGTTGTGTCCTTGGGCAAGGCACTTCACCCTACTTGCCTCAGGGGGAGTGTCCCTGTACTTACTGTAAGTCGCTCTGAATAAGAGTGTCTGATAAATGACTAAATGTAAATGTAATGTAAAGTCAAATATATAGGCCTACTATGAGATAATGCCACTGTAGCATTGAAACTAAACTACATTGTGCCCATGTTTTGTGCTAGCTGCCACAATCTAGAGGGCACCCAATTATCACTGAATAAGATTAACTGAATCTCAAAAATGATTTTTAAGAGCTGTTTCCTTGTAAGGTGGAACAACATTGGTGGATTTAAGCTTGTTCCTCTCGAGTTAGCAATCCCATGACTCAAGACAAAAGCTGAAGCCACAAAAAGTCACAACATTATGTCATATCCTACACATCTGAAACCTCTTAATCTACACTATACATCAAGAGTTCTTACAAAATAACCACTGAAAGCTCATGTTAATCAATTCCACTCAAGGACTTTGCCCCAATTCTGAACACAGGCATCTTCATGGAGGCATGTGGACGGTAATTAAGGTCTCAATAATGAACACTGGGGGGGTGGGGGAGAAAGTATTTTAATCGAAGCAAATAAAAAATCAGGCTTCCTGCCAGATGAAGGATGGGTGTGGCAGCCATCTCCTGACCAAAACCAGTCCCAGACCAGAAGGGGAGTTCAGTGGGGGAGAAAGTACCACATCAGTGCCTTCAAATCAGACAGCCCTACTTCCTGCGACAAACACCAGTTAGCCTACTTCATGGGACAGTCAGCCACTCAGACATCCTTTCAGCCAGTCAGCAAGTCAGGCAGGCAGCTAATACGGAGACCACAGTTCAACTGTTCTTCAGCCAGAGAGAAAGGGAAACGATGGAAACTGAAGGCTTTGGTCAAATTCCCTGAAACTCCCCAAATAGCCTCTAAATAGCAACATTTTGCAGGGCATCATGTAAAGTCTTTTATGGTAAGGTTGATTTGGAGGCAAGTTTCTAACCAAAAACCTCATGCCTATCAGCATCACTCGTCTAAAAACAACATTGTTAGTGTGCTGAAAAAAGCAAAGTGCCTATACCACGTACACATGCGCACGCAGGGTTGATACCGACTCCCTGAGGTCCAGTTCTTGAGTTGCATGCTGGGATCAGAGGAGGGGGATTGGTGATCTTTGCACACGGTGGAGATTAGATGCCTGATGGTGACCAATTCAATCTGAGGGAGAGAGGATCCTAAGAAAGGAGGCTGACACCAAAGATATGATACAGCCTCTCTTACTCCTGTGTAGCATGTTTAATAGATGAACAGAGATGAACAGGGATGTACAGTAAACAGCCCACACAAAGAAGTAGAGTGAGCAGAGAGGTCATGTCTTGGTCATTTGGGAAAAGGGAAGGGAAATTGTTTTTCCAGACAGGATGAGCGTTTGCTGGCTGTGCACATGTGGTGTACAGCATGTCTGGGAGAGTTTAAGAACCTAGTCTGTAAGCCTGTGTGAGTGGGTAGGAGTCTGAGTGTGGGGAAGGCTATGTGCCTTGAGAGTAGATGTGCTCAGCTCAAGTACAATACCTGGGTCTTGTCTGATGTTCGTCATAAATTTTTAAGAGGCCGTTACCCTGGTCACACACTTAATTGCTTCTACCCTTATACAACCTACTATAGAATACTTGACGAAATGACTGAACATCAAGGGCATACCGATGCCTGACAATTGTAGGTATGAACTACTTCAGCACTTGTTTCTCCTAACAAATTTGACTATTGAACTGGGAAAATCAGTTAGAAATGCCACCTCAGCAAGCATTTGCTGACGGGGAGGGGAGTTGAGTTGGAAAGACACCCTTTGCTCTACTTTGAGCAAACTGCTGCCCTTAGTGCCCTTAGTATTAGATTAGCTCATCAAAACAAACCCATTCCAAAGAGCATAAAGCTCGCTCTGCTGCAGAGACTGGGCACCAACTATGACAGTCCCTATATTAACTAGCTTCTCAGGCATAACTAAGCACCGGACCAACAAGATATTGGCACAATTTGTTTCTAGGCTTCTATAAGACGTTTAACCTTAAAGACCTATGGTTACGTGTAATGTGTAGCTTTTGTGTGAAAAGGGATAGAAAGACAAAGAGCGAGAGAGAAGATGGAAAGGGTGAAGATGACCTGTGAGAGGGACACTGCATGTGGGCCTGCTTGCATGTGTGAGGCTAGGTTGGAGCTCACCCCTGCACATCTTCCACATCAACAGCATATTAGCTTTACTAGGGAATGTTGTATTGCATCAAACTAACTCAGAAGGAAGGGGGTCTACAAAGAACCAACTCTCAAAAAGTCAGTAGTTACAGCAAACATGCTACAACCAATTTATTGCCATTGTGTGTTGAAGTGCTGATGACTTGTGTGTGTGTGTGTGTGTGTGTGTGTCTGAGAACTGAGGTGAAAGATGTACTGACACACATAATAACCATTGAATGAAAAGAACAAAACAAGTATTTCTGCATGTGAGGAATCAAATATTTCCAGTAAACACATTGCAACTGGTTTCTTGTACTGGGAGGACCGGTAACAGATGGAGGGAAGCAGAGTAAGGATGGGTTGGCGTTCAAGTTTCAGCCTCATTAATGATTCAGTGGGATGGACACAAACCAGTACTCTGAGACAACAAACAGCCTCGTCAGTCCATGCACAGCAAACACACTTGTGCACGCACACACACACACAGGTCTCGAGTACCACTTCCTGCCTGCCGAGAACATACTATGTGACCTTCCCAGAAACCAATCAACCATTTGGCTAACCAACAGCTGAGGAAACGGTATCCGTGAAGGGGAACATGTAAACGTGCAAAAGTATGAGGAACACCGTGTGTGCATGTGAGTTTTGGGGGTTTTGACGGGAAAAAGGGGTACTTCAGCTTGTGCTTTCTGAGAAATACAGTGAGTCCTTTGGTTGGATAAGTAACACAGAGCAACAAGCATGCGCAGATGGAAACAGGCTGATTGACAGTGAGGGAGGTTTGTGGGAATGAATAAGCTGTGTGTGAGGTGTAGTTAGCAGGAAGGCTATATCAAAGTGTGTCTTTATGACTTTGATTGTGTACAGTGTGTGTGTGTTCGTGTAGGAGGGGTCTCACTTGTGCAGGAAGCCAATCAGATTGGGAAAGGTCACCAACCTGATGACGGCAGGTCTGACATGAGTGTTTGTATGTTTGTGTTGCAAGTGGGTTATCTGGTGCTAGACAAAAACAACACAGAAAAGAGATTTAACACACAAACACACATAATGCACCAAAGTAGTTATCAGTACTGCCTTCCGGCCATTTTGTATTGCCTTATTGTAACACCAAGTTGTACTTTGTGATATAAGCTAGGCCTACATCTATAAATTCTAGACCAGAATGGTTAGCTATCACTTTAGCTATAATAGATATGATATACTGGTAGGCAAAGAGAAGGCCTACATACTAATCCTACAGCCGTTTCAGAGGATAACGCATTTAATCGAGTGTACTGGCCTCCCATTCCATGTAGCCATCTATACGTGGTGTAGGGTTGTCACTGCTACTGAAAAACACGCTTTACAAGACGTGTTTCGTATCAGTGTTGTTTACATTGTATAGTCGTGCGAGGGGAAACAATCCAAGGTGATGGTTTCTAAACAGGCTCACTGCTAGCAGGAAGACTGGTCACATGACATGGCTTAGTGTGTGAGCAATGAGCATAGTAACACAGACGATGATGGAGAGAGAGAGAGAGAGAGAGAGAGAGAGAGAGAGAGAGAGAGAGAGAGAGAGAGAGAGAGAGAGAGAGAGAGAGAGAGAGAGAGAGAGAGAGAGAGAGAGAGAGAGAGAGAGAGAGAGAGAGAGAGAGAGAGAGAGAGAGAGAGAGAGAGAGAGAGAGAGAGAGAGAGAGAGAGAGAGAGAGAGAGAGAGAGAGAGAGAGAGAGAGAGAGAGAGAGAGAGAGAGAGAGAGAGAGAGAGAGAGAGAGAGAGAGAGAGAGAGAGAGAGAGAGAGAGAGAGAGAGAGAGAGAGAGAGAGAGAGAGAGAGAGAGAGAGAGAGAGAGAAGAGAAAGAGAGAGAGAGTTGAGGGTGATATAGGAGCAGTGGGAGAGACTGAAGTCTCCAAAAGAGGATGAGAGGGACAGTGTTGTAAGAGAGTCTGCTGAATCACTCCTGTCCACCTGAACACTGTGGAAAATGGCTGGTGCTTTTATGGCTTCCCCCCCCCTGTTCCAACCCAACAGAAATACGCAGTAAAAACGTGCCCACTGTCTGACCCACTTTCCATGACAAACCTAATCTCCCCCTACAAACTCAGACCTAGTAAGCCTTGCTGGAGGGTGCCAAGCTTCCAACACGACAGCGCAAAGCTGCTCAGCAGCTACTGGCTTCACATCCAAAGCACACATGCAAACTGTACACAGTTCAGGACTTTATGGAAAAACATCCTCACATCTCAAAGTTTGTCAGGATGTGTTCTCATTTCAGACTGCAGGGCTTATGTTCACACTCAAAAAGTCAGTCTACAGTAGCTCATGCTTAGGTTGTCTTTCAGTGAAGTTGATTGTTGACATTTCCTCATGCAGCAACAGGGATCGCTCCAGGGTTACTACAATTAAGCCTCCGTGTTCTGCTTCTCCATTAAGACATTAGATATCTCCGCTCCTGCCTGATACGGCCAGTCCTGGGATTTAAGCTCAGGTTTCCCAACTGAAATGGAGACAACACACTGGGGAAATCACTCTCTCACACACGCACACAAAACACACATACATACACACAATATATCCAAAGTGATAACTGAATCCTCTTCAACTTCAAACAATTCAAACAAATTTTAACTACAAAATGTCTAATTCTGCTATTCATTCTTAGTGTCCCCTTCTCACTACTTTGCTTGTCTTGAAAGAATCAAGGTGGTCAAGCCATTGCTTGATCACAATCAATGAATCCTAACTCAACTAATTACCTCCATGAGGTGACAGTAGTATCAGTAACTGCTGTGACTGGAGACAAATACAAAGCCATGGAGGGCATGTGCCCAACTTAAACAATTCATAGTTTCAACATGTCTTTTCAAATCTTTTGAGGACGTTACAGTGTGATCATTAACCGAGCCTGCAGATCTCTCTTCACAGTTTTACAAAAAGTCTTGTACAGACAGGACTGGAAATATAACTTGGTAAAGGAAAAGGGGGGGGGGAGTTGTGGGCAATCAAGCTTGGTCGTAATGGAGAGAGTTGATGCATTTGCTTGATTCCTTATCAGGTAATGTTCCATTTGGATACCCACACCCCTCTCCTCTGACATCAAGTCTGGGTGGGTTAAAACGAATGCACGTGTAAACTGATCTGCACAATTTGTTTGTGATATACTGACAGATTTAAATGAGGCACATTGGTGCTAGATCACACAATGTATGTGTGCGAAGAATGAAAAATACTTATAGTCAACAAATGAGGATAAACTATCCTAAAGCTGACTGACTAATGCTTAGCTGTCAGCTTTTACCGGACAGACAATCTACACAAGAAAGGTACACAGCTGCTTCAGTATAATTTCCAGGCAAGCTGAAGCTTCACAAAGGAAATTCAGTTTCACTGGCCAGAAGGCAATAGCTAGCCAGTACCAGAGCCTGGTCAGTACTAATTGCGGTGTGTCAGCCCAGGACAATAACCATAGCCAGTAAAATAACCTGTAAGATATGTTAACTGTAGCTATTGATCACTAACTGATTGGTTTATGACAATGCTACTTACATCAAGTCGATGATGAAGTCCTCCCTTTCTTCTCTGTAACCACGAGCTACACCACTTTGTGAGCGAGTGACAACAATCCACAACCAGCTGCTTGCTTGCTTGATTCCCAACTTGGTGTGGCTAGCTGAAGCTAGCTTGCAAACAAAGGCAATATGTCAACGTTTAAAACAAAAGGAGACACTATATGTAAGCACACGTCACGTTTGTTTTTGCTTTTTGTCTATTGTTACATTTAACACACCAACGCTGCTATATAAAGACCAACGCTCTACATTGAGAATGCTGAATCTTTTGTAAAAGGCATCTCGATATTCTAAACAGAAATGGGACGTCCTTCTGGGTTGTAGTAGCGTACGCTAGCTGCAACCCCCCAAAAAAGAAACCTGTCGCGTGTGATTCGAAAGGGATTGTGGATATCGTAGTCTGATAACAAACGACCATGTCGTAGTCTGACAACCACTGAAATCCTGAATTATTTATGCAATTATCTGGACTGCTGTAAAATCTCTCTCTTCTCTCTCTCTCTCTCTCTCTCTCTCTCTCTCTCTCTCTCTCTCTCTCTCTCTCTCTCTCTCTCTCTCTCTCTCTCTCTCTCTCCTAATTCAGTTATTTATTCCTAATTCCTGTGTGTGTGTGTGTGTGTGTGAGAGAGTGTAGAAGAAGAAGTATAAATGTACTAGTGCATGTGTGTGACTTCTAGTTGATACGTAAATAGACCTCTTTACTCAATTCAAGTGAATGGAAAATTCCAGGAGGGCCATGGCCAAATTATTTAATCCTAAAATGCGGTTTAATCAAAAACACATCCTTTTTAACCAGGAGGAAATCAACCACAAATGTATGTACACAAAGAAACACCTACACGCTGACACACTAATAGGCCATATATTATAGACCATTACAGACCTTTCCTTCTGTAGTTGTGAGTGTGACACGTAATTAACATTTATCAGGGCTACATTAAATACACTCAAATGTATAATATGGCCTGTACATATATGCACACACACACACCTTCATATCTCCTAATGGCTATTTGAATCTGGCACTATCTCATGTTTGTGTTGCCATAGATACAACACTAACACCTCTCTAACACATTTCCAAAGTATCTCTGGACTGAATCAGAGAAACAGACACACCTTCCTTTGACTCCACATGCAGTCGCATTCCAGTGCTTCACCTATGATGGATGTTGGAGAGTGACTGACTTCACCACATTTTGTGATTCAGGAAATACCCGTCTGAAATACAGACATTATGTTTGTGTGTAAATGGATACAATGTTTTGCAGCATAATTTCACATGCTACCAATGGAATTAATTTGTTCTACAAGTGAAGTCTGGGTGCATTCCTCTCAGGCAAGACTCGTTTTGCTAAGGGATAACATCAGGGTAGTTTATTTTTGTTGTTGTGGTGCTGGAACACAAACACATAACAACAACTGTGTCACTGGATTATGTGATGATAAAAACATGCTGTGCTCCTGCTTATCCAAATATTCAATTGCTCAACTGCCCTGTGTTTAGAGGGCTGGCCCAACTGCTGTATTCAGGCTACTATGGTGACAGTAACCATGTCCACAGATATGTTTGCTAAGTGTTAAACATACAGTCTCACAAAATAGCTCAGAGCACGGTAGCAAGTAACAAATTGCAAACAAAAATGTGAGTGGGGATGCAGGGGGTACATTGATGTTTCCTTCATCATCCATATTAGCGCAAGGGATTGTACCGGTCTGACAGAACACAGAACACCATGCTATATGCATGAATGAATATGAATACATTCCTGTATTTTCTCATCATATAATGTTCTCCAGTTTCTTTGCATGTATCTGAAGTGTAACTAAACCCCCCAATTTCAGCTTTAGCCTGCCCCATCATTTCTTTGAAAAATGCCCTGTAGTGAAAAGTTGTGGGTGCAAGATTTTTTAAATGAATTTTTCATTCATGCGGTAGACAAAATGTGACACATTGACACTCCCAATTATCATAAGAATGCTAGAAAGCTGGTTCAAAATACGATGTATGTCACAAAAGTTTTACGTCAAATGCAACATCTTAAACTCAAAGGTCATACTATGTTAGGAATTTCTTTCAGGTCCAAACAGCATTCTAAATAAATTTAATTTAGAAAAAAAAGATTAAACTACTTCATATGTAAGAAACATATAATAATTGGGAAATATACAAACTAAGAGACCACTGTACTGGTAAAATTTCTCCAACTTCCATAAACGTATTGACATGCAGGCACCTGTATTTATAGGTTATCCTAGATACATCAAGAGTACCTCAACATGGCTTTCATGCGTCAAAAATGTCTTTAAAAGTTTTTATCCACCAGGGGATAAAAGAGATGGAACATAATACCAAATAATCCAAAATAACACTTTTGCAAAGATTCAAAGGAATTAAGACTAGCATTGATGAGTTTCGCATTAATTAAAAAAATAGGTTTGGGCATTTAGTTTAAGAAGAGGACTATCAGCAGGCAGAGTAACGTACTTCATGTAGTTAGTTACAAGTACTGATCATCAACAACCACATTATATACAGTATATTCATACGAAGAGTGTCAAGGGTATCTGAGCCATCAAACAGAGTTCTGTACCGAGACACCTTCACCTGGTAACTGCATTGCCTTTACTGTACTTGAGTTTAGTGCACATATACCAAACATAAATCCTGTTTCATGTGATCATCACAGGATGTTAATGGACAAAGTCTTTCATCTCCACAAACTGACCAATGACATCAGATGGGATAAAGTTGACTGTCCACTTCAGCCAGATACAATGAGGTCAGGTGCTAAGTAGTTTTATGAGGACCATGATGTTTTCTGATCTCAATCAAGGCTGAAATGGTCTAGGCGTCTTTGAGAAAGGTTGGGTTAGGTTGGTGCTTTAGGTAAACATAGATGTTTAAAAGGCAGGCTGCTTCTCTAAGCGCTGTGTTTGAAATGCTAATGGTGGTTTTAATGGGGGTGAGATGAGAGGGCAGAGAGATATGGAAAGACAAGGTGAGCACTGAAAGGGAACAAGATGAGAGAAGGCAGGGGGTTGGAGAAGTCGTAGGCAGGCCCTATGTGCCTTAGGATCTGACGTTGACTGGGGGTCAGGAGCCGTTTACCAACAAACACACAAGCAACAATGTGTTGTGAAAAACAAAGGATTACTTTTTTAGTCATTTATATTTTATTTAATCATTGAAAAATCTTCTGAGTATGTAGTCCACAGCAGTTCAGTTATCTTTACATTCTCAAGATCATTCCAACTTCAGAAATCACCAAAACAAAATCAAGTGTACTCTCCCACACTTACAAGCCACACAGACAATAATGTATTGCCTTTTTCAGAATTTTTACGAACATACTTTAATTTCTTCACTGCTAGATGTTGCTGCTGTGTATTCAATAATTCTTTCATTTCAAATTCACAAGGTTGCCAAACACGTACCTAGACCATCGTGCAGCAATGTCAAATGACCAGAAATAGACCATGGCCAACACATCTAGTTTTACTGTTTCCAAGGACAGGATTACTTAGTCAAAGTATGTATGCAATCACAACACATACATTGCAAACTTGTATAGATGGAGGCCATAATGGGAGTATGAATGAGGTAGTAGACTTGAAATTGATTCATCATTTGAGCTGGTATAATACATCATGGTAACACTTCACTTGAAATTTTCTTCATAAGGTTTTCATAACAGTGTCATTACAACGGGAAACTAAATCCATAATGTTTATAAATGTCACAACACAATATATATATATATATATATGATTTAAGAGGTACAATAGGTAATATTCTTTCAGTAAAAAAAGCTAATTTTGTCCCCTATAACCATGTTGTTTAAGCTAATGAGGCCTTCTGAGAGTTGTTTACCAACGTAAACAAGTCAGTCACATTTTTGCCTGCTACTTTCCAGCCAATTATGTTCCAGCATCACTGGTCCAGTCTATCGCCTTCAGTGAGCCAGATTTCCTCCTTGGCTTACATTATGAAACCACTGACAGTCAAACTCAAGCTGGAGGAAAGCACAAAGTTCAGAACAAAATTGGGGGCACCGTTTATCATAATTTTAATTTATTATATTACCTAGTGTAGCTTCAAATAAGCCAGTTGACAGAGTACATTACCTTTTGAAGTGGCAATTGTCATGAAGTTTCTCTCAAATGATAAGTGCCAGTAGAACACCATCTCAAGATGTTATAGTGTAAAACTATGACAGCAATGTCAGTCTATTTACATTATTTTTAGTCATTAAGGACCTGTTGCCATGTTTGCATGGATTCTGAGGCACAAAAGTAAACTTAGTCCATTCTAACTAAGTCCATTGATAATGTGGTCTAAATATGTAGAGTATTTTGTAAATCTGATGGTATTTAGGAGCACAAGGGAAAACTAGATAGTTTGGGCCCCATTTTGGCATCGGCACAATTGCAGTTCAAAACAAATTCACGATGATAGAGTTAGATGGAATATTTAAGGTTAACTTGGCCAGTGAGACAACCGCCAGTAAATTGTTACATTTAGTCAAAAATAGTTGCTAATGACTGATGTTCATGTAGATAACTATGGAACCCTTAGTATTTGTAAAAAAAAAAAAAAAAAGAAAGGCTAAGCAAAATTTGTGTGTGTAATGCGAAGTTTGGTACAGGTATACAATTCACATCCATGCAGCCTTTCATACTAACTTAGACCAAATGGTCTTTTTAACTATACAGTATTTGTTGTATACACTAAATTAGTATCTAGAGTCTACGATAAATGCTTTTCCCTACTATCACTTTAATTTGCTCAATAATACATCAGCTGGTATATTTAGATTCTGCATTTCAACACGACAATTGTTTGATGCATGTAAACATTTCTCATTCCATAACACATTTTGATGGCACAACACAAAAGATAAAAATGGGTGATGTACTAATAACACGTCACATTACACATCAGTCAATCACTTCAACTCAGTACATGCCCCCATTGGATCACACCAGGTGATCAATTTTGAAGAGTGAACACAACACTGAAAACGGAGACTGCTTTTATGAAATGTCCACTGACATATCCTGTCCAAATTATCTACCCATCAGCCCCCACTCTGTCCGGCACAGCAGGGCGATGGGATGACAAAAGCAATCAAAAAGCGGAATTTTCTTTTCAGGTAACACAATTAATTAGAGCTAATCCCACCTAAAACATTTAAAGGCCTCGCAGTCAGCAAAATCAAACATCCCTTTGTTCCATTTCCTAGAGGATGCAGGCACGGGCACAAACTACCATTTATGAACAGCCACCAACCCAAAGCCACAGCTACATAGCGAGCAGAAGAGAGCACCTAGTGACAACTGAGACAGGGTTATCACTTCCTATTAAACAGATAGCGAGCAGGCCACAGGAAACATCAGAGCAATAGGAATTCTTGTCATTTCACCACTTTTTTGCCAAATACTTGTATTTGACTGATCTACTGAGACCCCCAAAAAAATTTCGACAACGATTCCCAAATAAATAGCTCAATTTTACAAAATATATTATTTGCGTAAATATTGTGTGAAACATAAAGAACACGGATCAATTCCAACAGTTGTCATTTGTTCAAAAGATATGCAGGAACTGAATCCATAGTCTGTCTCATATGCATTTAGTAATTATGTTCAAAATACAAATTTGTGCAGAAATAAAGACAAACCCTGAGGTCCATGGTTCATCTCAGGAGGTGAAAATTTACATGGGTTGCATATAGAAATGTAACACCATAGAACACACACCAGTCTTATCCTGAAACGAGAGCAGTGGGTTTTTCTAAGTGGTCTGTTTTTATCTGCAACGTTTTTTTTTAAGTTTTCCTCAACAGAACAGGCCCATACACACACACTGGTATGTTCATAGGCTTGGAATTGGGATTGTTTGTGAGAGCTTAGATGTGTGTTTGAGTGAGTGTGCATGTTTGTATGTGTGTATGATTGTGTAAGTGTGTGATTGAGCATGTGTGTGTGTATGTAATTGTGCATGGCCATGATTGTGCATGTGTGCTTGCAATAGGGACTATGGTACACAGTGTATTTAACCACAGTGACCACACCCATCCAAAGACAGGAGGCAGAAGCCTGTTCACGGAGCCTTTTCCATACTCGTCTGGCAGTCCTCTTCTCATCTCTTTCCCGGGTCGGGGTCTCACGTCCTCAGCTTGAGGATGACGGTGGCCAATATTAGGAAGAAGGTGTTCCAGCCCAAGGTGACAGCGAAACCTCTCCACACCATCATCTGAGTGAGGCCCCAGCCTGAGGAAGGCAGCATGGAACAGTATGAACCGACATCTTGGGCCCAGTGGTGCAGTCCAACACACGGAGGTGGTTTACAGAGCATGCTTACTTCTTTTTTTTATCGAGTATCCGAATTAAAGCTAGAAATGATCTTTTAATCTGGAAGACAGTTGTGCCCAGTGTCATGACTGAGATAGGGAGATCTATGTACAGCTGACCAACAGAGACTGGAGTTATAGTGAATACTTTAAAACCCTCACTGGTGCACCAGGCATCTTGAGTTTAGAGTGAGACACGTGTGCCTGTGTACATGTATTTGTGCATGTGAGTGTGTGTGTGTGTGTGTGTGTGTAAAGTACACAGGTGTAGAGTATCATGCATGCCATGTTCAATGAGCACATGTGGTCATGTGGATGTCACATTCACTGTTGACACAGGACACACTTCAATAGACCAATGACCAATTAGTATTGGATAACAATCACTCTTAACTAACAACCTACTACTAACATCTCCCTGGTGGTTTCCTACATTCTTTTTCTATACAAGCAAGCCCCGCTTGTACTACCATACTAACACATTAGGTTTTGGCATATGTGAAACTCTATGATTAGAAGTAAATCATCTGTAGGTGTGTGTTCCAGTACCTCTATACATGATACAGCGGAGAGCCTCTGAGGCATATGTCTGGGGCAGAGCCAGGCTAATGTAGCGTAGTGGATAGGGGATACACTCCACTGGCCAGATGATCCCTGTAGAGGAAGTAATAATGACAGTGTGAAAGAGTGTGTGTGTCCCCTTTCTTGTTCCCTTCTGACGAACTACGCCAAATGTGATCCAACTAGATATCTGCAAAACAGTAATGAATCACAATCCACCACTATTTATCAATAATCGAATCCTGTTTCAATTGTGTTTCGCTATTTGTGTCTTTCTCACAAACACACACACGCACCACTGATGATGAGGTTGGGGTAGAAGATGCCCAGGGCGGCCTGGTTGGCATTCTGCTCATCGTCTATGGCTGCGGAGATGACCAGGCCAAAAGAGATGCCCGTCACACCCTGCAGGACGATCAGAGCTATGACCAACACCAGAGAACCCTCGTTAGGAATCTAGAGGCAGTGAGGAAGAGGGAGAGAGAGACAGAGAGAGGTTCACTAAATAATTTTGTTAAACGACAGTAATATCTTACCTTTTAAAACGTTTCAGTAAATATCAACTGGTTATGAGCAGGTTTAAACTGAAATGCAGTTTGTTACTGCATTGTCAATTCTTGACATTTCCAAAATAGGAAAGCATTACTCTTTTAAATTCTCACATACATGCCAAGCAAGGTTTTTGAGAGCCACAGTAAAAGTTTCAAGTCTGAACAGTAGAATGGTTTGGTTATGTACAGTTGGCGGTCCAGGGTTTACCTCTACCCCCCTCTCATTTTTGTCCACCAGCCAATAGTTTAGGCAATGGCCATTTCCCTGTATTGGCCACATGCATATGACTATTGACAATCAATAAAAACAAGGCCTCAGAGTTTCCATTAATCTATTGTCCTAACGGTAACCTAGGATTTCTGACTTTTTGGCTCTAGTTCTCATCGGGATTGACTGCAATTTTCCAGTGCCATCATGATATATTTAAGATTTCAACAATTAAAAACAGAACTGTTTAAGCAACAGGCTGCACTGACCTGAGACTCTGGGACCTAATTAATTTTATATTTGTTTTAAGGACTTCATAAAGGTTTTCTTAGGTTTTGATAATGGCATGTGTGTGTGTTTGTGCGAGTGGGCTTGTGTATTCTTGTGAGGGCCAGAAGTCCCCTTGAGAACAAAAAAACAAGGAACATCTGAACTTGTGGGAACATTTCCTTGGTTCTCACAAGTTCAAGTGCTATTTTTAGGGGGGTTTAGAGAGTTAAAATGGGAACGAAGTTCCTGTAAAAATAGCAATTCAAACTTGTGTGTGTGGATGTGTGAGCATGGTAGTGAATATGAGACTGGGGCTGCTAAATCATTCAGAAGTCATGAACCCTGTTGATGAAGCCGGATGGAGACTCCTGTGTGAGTGTGTGTGTGCATGTGTATGTACATGGGCGGGTATTTTTGTGCGTGCGCCTGTTCAGGGTGTGTGTGTTTGTATGCACATCCCACCTTGAAGACAAGCAGGATGAAGAGAAGCAGTAGAATGATCTGGACACTGATGACAAACAACTGAGAAAAGAGGTGAGCCAACATGGTCTCCAGAGAACTGACACCTGTATGAACACACACACACACAAATAAGACACTATCAACACCCTTATTACTTTCTAAAAGCTTATGTACCCTAAGTAAATCCAAACACAACTAATGAATGCATACAGGTTTTATTCACAACGACTTTTCATTATCCAAACACATTAGGTGTCGTGATCCTATCACTCCCTCTAGTGGTTAGATCTACTCCTACATAATAACACAACAAGGTGACAATTTGACCTATCCAAGCATTTGATCCTAACCAGTTCAAACATTTGAACATTAAGTTATGGTCAAGTTGTAGCATATGTGGAGCCAGAAGTTGAATCAAAGAGCTAGCTTTTCGCCATTGAAGAGCTAGATTTTCGGTGGCATAGCTATCTAATAACATGACGACCATAGTGATGGTCGTCATGTTGGGACCTGGGTTCGCACCCCAGTATGAGCAGATTGGGAGGAAGCTCTACTGACAAGCGACACAACGACTCTGGTTACTTACTGAACCCACTACGCTTCAGCAGAATACCTTTTACAAAAGGTGGGGTACCGGTAATGTCTTTATTACCATGGAATGCCTGTAATTAAATAAACTGCACATACATCATAAATTACTTCTGAGCTGGGTACTGCTGACACTGGACAAATGTTGTCCCTGACCATATTGAACTTTGACCTCTTACCTGCGACCCAGCACCTGTCCAAAAGACCCTCCTTCCTCTCAAGCACAAACGAGAGGGCGGTCAAGCCCACGGCCAGGTAAAAGGTGATGCTGATGGGAGATATGATGGACACAGTAAACGTACCGTGAGAGGACATGATAGACAGATAAAAATACATAATGAGAAAGGATACAGAGAAAGATGATGATAAATAATAATTGCTGTATGTGTAAAATGCTAAGGAGAGCTCAAATCACAGACAACGACCCTACCTTAGTACTGCTCCCGGAGTAACAAACGTGGTGAAGTCTGTGTTTAGGCTGCCGTAAATAGGCTCCTCAAACTGAAAAAGTCAGATGTAGCCAGTAAAAAAACAGCAAATTATTTTTTAAATTAAAAATAACAGCACTTTTAATTGTATTATCTGTTCAAACCTGTACGTCCTATCCCTTTACCTTTACAGGTAGCGAAACAAGGTAGGATGTGCGGCCCATCTTATACTGGACAAAGGCCTAACAGACAAAGACAAAGCAAGACTTTGTTGTTTCTACTGAAAACTGTGCTATATCCCTGACCTTTATTAATGACATTTAGCACATCAAATCATCTTACAAAAGAGGTACCTATTGCTAAATTCGAGGTTCTCTATCACTTTATTTTGGATCAAGGTTAGATACACGTCCTAGCACTGTACCACATTTAGTAGTTTAGTCAACTTTTAATAATAAGTCATCTAAAGTCGTAGATCAGTAAGTAGAAAAATCAGGCATACATCAAAGGCATCTGCAAGTTTTTTCTGGAGCATAGTGGCAATTTGTTGATCTGGAAAAAGAAGACAAAGGTAGAACTATTGATACAGAGCAGATTCAACGACAATACTCAACACTGACCTAACATCATACCAACATAGACACATACTGTTGTAACAGCTAATGTGTAGTAACAACATGGAATTGCAATCCAATTTGTTTTTATTGTCAAGCCGCAAACATACCTCCTTAGGTCAAAATATGAATATGAATGTGTTTGTGTATTTGTGGGTGAGCATGTACTTGCACATGTGTCTCTGTGTGTAGGAGGGGGAGGAAACCCACTTGTTAGGTCCAGCCATACGTGTACTGATCCACCATCTACCACTTCACGAGAAACTTGACGCTGTATCATCCTACACAAAACACACACACACAGCTCCTGTAAAACACACCCAGTCAAATTACCCAGCTCAAACCCTGCAATGTATTTAGAACTGTAATGCATCACATTCCGTTTATGTCAACACCTACTGTTGGCAGAAATGTGTTTTTCAATACCATTGCACTCTTTGTGCATAATAATCTGTATGACTAAGACACTTAACAATACAATACATGTCACATGGTGAAACTACTAGTCAGTGTTGTTTCACATGAACAACACATGATGTGTCTAAAAGGCTGCCTGTGATTGGTTGAGAAAGACCATTAAGCCACCCTAGGTGAACTGGCAGGCAAGACCAGACTTTCCACCTAGACCCGACAAAGCCACATGCACAAACAGCTGAAGAACATAGACCAAAACACAGAAGAGCACATGTAGTACTATGATTCACGCTTGTAACTATGAAACTCCTCCCCTCACCACTGTGTCATAACATGCTGCCTATGGGTTTGGTTTCCGAGGAATAAATTGTGTGTATGTGTGTATATACGCTTGTGAATTATGAATGTGTGTAAGTGTTTGTGAGAGAATGAGTGAACGAGCACATGCACACTGAGTGTTTGTTTATGTGTGTTAACCAGTGGAATGCTCTCAGTCTGTCAAAGTGGCATGTTGATGTAGCACAGGTATCAGTGAGGGTGAGAGTTCAGTCTGAGTGGAGAAAAGATCGACGAGGGAGAGAAGAGGAGAAGACAGAAGAAGGATGTCTTGAAAAACCAAGACATGACTAAACAAAGCAAGTTAAACCAAAACAACACAAGCCAACAACCCATCCTCAATAAGTGACTGTAAGGGCTTACCTCTTGGTCAGATAGGAGGTAAAGTTCTTGCCGAACCCTATGACGCCCCAGTACTCTCCATTATAGACACCTGCGAAAGCTTCTGCGTGAGATAAGTTCACCTACGGCAGAGAAATGAACAGTACAGTTCATTTCAGCATTTGGGTAGAATACAGTTACACTTTATTAAGCCATTTGCTAGAGTTGGCAAAACTTGGCTTTGGATATTTAGTCATTTAGCAGACGCTCATATCCAGAGCGACTTACAGTAAGTACAGGGACATTCCCCCGAGGCAAGTAGGGTGAAGTGCCTTGCCCAAGGACACAACGTCATTTTGCACGGCCGGGAATCGAACTGGCAACCTTCAGATTACTAGCCCGATTCCCTAACCGCTCAGCCACCTGACTCTCGGATAACCATTTGATGTTATCCACAAATGTTCTAGGACTATACAGTATATTGATTGTTTAATGTATTTCATAGACAAGCAAAGCTAACTATTGACATTTATAGGAAAATGTCCTTATTGGCAAAGATTTCCTTTGCCAAGTCTCCTCCATGTTTTAAGATTTTTGTCAATGTTCCCCTCACTTCTAAAATGAGGTCAGGGAAGGTAAGTGGTCAGGCTTTAGAACTACATGAAAGCAACTACAACCTGCAGGCTATGTGAAGCTGATGTTGACAAAAGGCACTACACTACAACAGCTCTTTACTTCTCATCGAGCTGTTCTATAAATGGAAGGGCCTATTCCATCTGCTCGGAGCAGAAGTGAAACCCGACAGCTAAAGCTCAGCTACTTCTGATGACTAAGAAGTTGAACACTTCCCCCCCACTTAACTGACAAATAGGTAATCTGCTGTGCTGTACTGACATCAGTTCAAATGCAGTAAGCCTTGTAGTAATAATGGCCGATTCCCGAAGACTACACTGTAGAAACTGTAGAAGAAACACCAGTAGAGAATGCATCCCGAATCTTTCCAAGATGAACATAGTTTGTTATAGAACTCTACCTGCTCCACACTGGAGTTGTCAATAAAGGAGAGTAATGATTGGCTGAAGGAGTTCGGGGCGGTTTCATTGTTGACCACGGCCACCTGGATTCCCTTTGGGTCTGCTCCGATACACAGACACATGAGAGAGATCTGGATCACTGGCAACAGGAACTGGAAACACAAGGATCTGGAGAAAGGCCAGAGAGTGAAGCACAGCACCACATCACATGATGTTGAAAAACTAAGAATATTGAACATTTGTCTGTGGATTTTTTTATTGAATGGTGGTTAGAGTAAGCCACAGGTCTAGGTTAGGGTTTTGATTTTCAATACTGTTTTATATTGCTAATTCTGTTCATGTTTGGCCTTTGTCAGTACAATCATCGTTCTCACCCTGGCATTCTCTTCATTCTAACCAAGGTCTTGATCATCAGGGCTGCAATGTTCCGCCACTTTGGCACCAGATGTCTCGCTCTGACTTTCCAGTCGGCTGTTCTCACACACACACACACACACACACACATAGACATGCACGTTGCAACAGTACTCTTCCACTTTGAGTGCTAATGCTAATTGGCAACACTATAACATGGTGGGAATCATCATGCCCCCCAACTCCAAACTAAAGCTTATATTATTAGGGGGTTGCTTTGAAAATATGACATGCTTATTAGCTAATTAAATTAAGCTAAGTTAATCTGGCCAACACCGGGGACACTTCCCATTATTATGTCTATCTTGTTGGAACAATAACAATTCTTGTGAGTGAAAAAGGTCAAAGAGTCAAGTGTCTTGACTTGTCCTACTTGTCATGTTCTTGACAATGACAGAATGGTTATTAAACTTTTAATTGGGTGTGCTCAAGCCTTCGGCGAGAGCACAACCTTTGTTCTCTCACATATATATTTATTTATTTATTTTCGCCCCCCTAAGGATCAGTCAATATTTGGACTACATACACAACGGCGGTGTCAAAAGGTTCGTCTTGGTAGCGATTGCGTTGGTTGTATTTTTATTTACGTTCCGTTGCATGGTTTAAGTAGAAATTGCATTTTTGTGGTGAAAAGTGAAGCTAACGGTGGCTAATTTGCTAGCCACAGTCACTGACGTTACTAACGTCACTACTTCACTAACGTCACGAAAACACGCGTGACTACCTTTGGCAGAACATTCGTTTCACATCTGTTAACTTGGGGGATAGCTAGGCTAACTATAGCTTTACTGCAAGGCAGCTGCAGGAACGCCACAAGCAAAGAGGCCAGGGTGATAACAATTTACTCATTTTACTTTGTGATGTGAAACACAATTATGAAATGTAATGTACAATATTAGTTGATATTGTTAAGGAAGTAGGCCCACATCTACTTTTGGAAACGGTAGTCTACTATTTCACTGAAGCATTAGCATCATGACATTAGCCTCTGTTGCCCGGGCAACACATACTACAGTGGTCTATGATGCATCTGTTTTCAATCTTTAAAATAAACATTCCTCACAAATACATTTTCGTTGTAGGATTTATTATGACATTACATTACAAGTAAACGATTTGTGGGTGAAATTATCATTACCTGTGGTTTCAAACCAGTGTTGCTCACTGCAATGCTGTAGCCTACGCGAGACACTATAAAAATATCTACACAACTGTAGGACGTCAAACGGCGACAGAACATGTTCGGCACTCCCCTTACTTAATCAAAAGTCTATCTAACTACTAACCTGAACTTCATTGCCACAGCCTAAACGTTGCCAATCTGTTCATGAAAATAATTAATTTCAGCCTAAACCGTACAACGCAACGTTAAATCCAATTCAACCAACGCAATCGCTACCAAGACGAACACAGCAGTAGTCTACTAGTACTGTACCGTAGTAGTACAATTTACCGGGGCAGCTTCTCCACACAGGGCTATATCGCATTTTGCGTTGTTACTGACAATGATCGCTACCAGTGAGCTTTTTATGAATGAGCGATTTTCCACTAAATAAATGTCAAGCTTATTTACGTTTTGGGGGGCATATTTTCAGTTAGCAGATGGGACTGTCTGAATCGCGATTCCATCTTCTACTGCCGGGTAACGTCGTAGAATAATCTTCAAAGGGGGTTCTTTATTAATGAATGAATGCAATGAGTAGGCTACATGCCTGAAAATATCACGAGAAGGGAAAAACTTAAAATGACGTTTAAGTCATAGAGATTAGGTCAATTTTTACACCGGTCTGCCAAATGTATTCGTTTTGATTCAACGATGAGGCTGCCTCTTGCAGGGGAAATGAGAAGACATCATATTTCGTTCTACACTTCACTCGTATTTTGAGTTGTAAATGAGCAGCAAAAAAAATCCTTTAAATCTATTTAATCTTTATAAATAATAAGTATACATTTTCATATAAAATATACAGAAATCAGTTGTAAAAATTTCATTCAAAAACGGACCCCTGTGCAACCGACGCAAGCAAGCACACCCTACAATTTCCCCAGAAATTGTACCCTCTCTAGTTTCATCTACAATAGCACAAACATACTATTATAATAGCCTGTCAGGGCATGTCATCAGTTTACACATGTTTTTGTATTCAATTGTAATCTGTGTCATGTGTAAACCATAACAGAACATTAGCTAATAATGTTGGTCTGGTCAGCCAAATCAAATGTAAATCCTTACAACAAGGCTAGTTGCAAATTAGCATGTATTAAGTAACAAAATCTCAAAGCTCACGTAAGTTTAAGTCCCTTGTGGACAAAGCAATACGTTTTAAGTTCCCTAAAGTGCTGTACCTGAGTATTTGGGCAGCTCCTCTAGTCCAGTCCCCAGAATGGGCCTGTTCTCTTCCCGGCTGCTTTCAAATGATTGGCTATTCTCTAAAAGCTCGCCCTGCGGACTCACTCCGTGTTTGGCCACCACTTGGTCAGATGTCTCACAGAGTTGCAGGAAAGCATTCTCTAGTGTCTGCAAAGGGCAATAAAACAATATGCAAAATAAATGTACTATTCCTGTAATAAAATATCCATATAACGTACCTTGGCAGTTAGTGAAAAGGACCACATTGGGGTTAACGTTACAAAATCATTTAGTTAACTGGTAAAACTGTCAAGGCCATTCTCACCACAGCACTGTGTTGCTTCATCACTGCATCAGGAGGCCCTTCGGCCAGGAGATGGCCATTTCTCATTAGACCGACCTGTAGAGAAAACAACGTCTTCAATGTTGCTTTATTCATACTACTGCAGGCAGATCATGAAGCACAAACGGCACCTGAAAAAACACATTTGTAACAGAAATAATATGCAGATGCACATACAGTAAAAGCATCAGATGCCTAATTCAGTCTGTATACAATTATGAATATTACAGATATACTACTGTGAATGATTATAGGAAATGTTACATGTTTTCAGAGGTAATCAAAACAACTGGGGAAGAGAGAGTTTGAGTGTGGTGCATTATGGGGAAATCTTTTCCGCTTACACACGCACACACACAGAATCCTGCCTTCATAGTTAGGCTAGTGCCAAGCCCGTTGGCAAAACATGCCAGTTCAATGCCTGTTGGCAGTGAATGTGTGTATATTTAGTTCTTGGGAGATCATGAAATATATTTATATTTATTCCTCAAGACCCACTCATCTAAACAACGTCACACATGACGCCACATGTCCTTGGGTCCTGAGCAATACACCTGGCAGTGCGACTTCATATATAGTGATAATATACATTTCTCGCGAGAGCCATGGCTCCATCACTTAGTGCAGCTCAACATGGAGGCGAACACGGTTATATTTATGTCAGAGCAAATTGAAAGATTTGTAGGTTTTGTCTTCACATGCACTAAGATAACGTGCTGTTTGCCATGCTGTAAATTACACATCACAGTCTTTTCCATTCCGTTAAAGGGAGATTGGCAAAATATTTAGTAGCTTAATCTGCTGATTTACAGCAACTAGTTTAGATTTTGAACTGTATTCAAACCTGCCAGACAAACTAAAAACACAAAGAGGATTATTTCCTATGGAATGTTACAGTAATAAACCACATGTATTCTGAATAAAGCTAAGCCATCTTACTAGACCTACTAGGGAAGTACATATAACAAATACAATTACACTAAAGACCTCTCCAACAACAGTTATGGTTAATGGATCGACATTCGTATTTTTACTGTATGTATTTAGTGTACACATAGATAGGTTACTTTAGCACTTCACATCTTAGCTCATATTTACCCTCCGTCACAAATACAGTATCAGCTCAGTGGTCTCTTTTCCTCATTCTCACTCCCTCTTTCTCCCTCAGCTCTACACAGCTGTTACTCATCTTTCATTTTCAGTTCAGACCAGATTCTCCAAGAACGAAGGAAGGAACCATTGTTAGAGGTTTAAAACAGGGCCAGTGTCTCTTTCCAACTTGCCTACTTATTGGTTATTCTGAGCCTTACCCAGCTTATGCAACACTTTGAATATACCTCCTTCAGCACTCGTCTATAACCATGGCACAGACTGAACCTATCAAAGGACACACTGTTCTTTATAAGGGGAATACTTTATAAAGTATAACTGTGTTGTTCTCCACTAATAATAACAACAAATATATACAAGTCTAAATTAGTTTTTGTGTTTGCATGTACACATTTGTATTGTGTTTTGTAATAAATACATAAAATCTGTAATTGCTCGTCTGGTAATGTGTGTAATTCTTGCAATACATTATTTACACTACATTAACGCTGTGTAACTTACCACATTGGCTTGCCTGGCCTCCTCAATGTAGTGAGTAGTGATGATAACAGATACACGGCCCGTCTTCACTATTTCAACCAGATGCTGCCAGATTCTATGTAAAAATGTAAAAAAGTTCAACATGGTTTTATGAATGATTGAAATCACAAAGGCAGCACAGCCTTATGGCCTTGCGTTTGCTAGGCTATGTTGTTTTTAATGGGATTATATGTATGTTTGGGTCTCACACTTCTGTCTATAGTCTGTACCTCGCTCTGAGTACTGGGTCCACTCCAACTGTAGGCTCATCTAAAATCAGCAACTGTGGGTTCTGAAGCAAGGCTGCTCCCAAAGATACCCTCCTCTTCTGCCCACCACTGTAAAACATACATACACACACATACACACACACACACACACACACACACACACACACACACACACACACACACACACACACACACACACACAGACAAACACATATGTACATCAGAAAAAGTGACCCAAAACGATTTACCCTGAAGGTAAGTGCAAATTGGACAGCTGACTTGCCACTCAGTCTTGCAGCAGGCGGCAAGGCAGCCCCAGTGGGCCTGCACAGCACAGGCTACATGAACACAACAGGACTGTTAATGAGGGTAAGGAGAGAAAGGGAGGCAGGGTAAATGTACATTTAGTCATTCAGCAGACACGACTTACAGTAAGTACAGGGACATTCCCCCTGAGGCAAGTAGGGTGAAGTGCGTAATATGTCTGCCCAAGATATTTCATTTCTCACTGCCCGGAATCAAACCGGCAGCCTTCTGATTAATAGCCCTATTCCCTAACCGCTCAGCTATCTGATCCCCTAATTCAAATGTTTGTTTGTTTTTTATATATTTTTTAAATTATTATTAGTTGTTATTGTTATTTTCTATGCAACGTTTTGGCCATGAAGTGTATCCTATCTCTTATTAAATCAAATACCACTCAAGTGAGTTGTGAAAGAGAATGAGAGGGCACACACACACAAAAAGGACGGGAAGTGTATTCCTACCAAGCATTTCTTCCACTTTCTGAAAGGTAAATAGTTTATGTTGCTTGGCTACCAAAGGTTACTGGGTATAACTGTGTCCACAGAGGAAAAAGAAAAACCTTTGGGATATGAGAGGGGGATTAAGAGTTTTGTCTAGGGCCTGCATGTTGTTACAGGGACTACTTTCCATCCCTGACACAATTCACTGCTGTATCTTTCTGAAAATGAAGTTGCTGGTCACTGGAAAGCATAACTTTAAAGGATGCTGGTCTTAATTCGAAACAGTATTTCCAACTCTTTTTCAAACTGATGTTTCCATGATGGTTAGCAAGACATTTTTACATGAGGGTAGCACGCCATAGATGAGATGAGGGGTTTCTATCTCTCTTTTCATGTCCCATATAGTCTCATTCACAGTTCAAAGATTAATTTGACAAATATGTGTGGGTATTTGTTTAGTTTCTATTATAAGGACAGATAACTCATACCAAAGCCTATAATGAGGCATGGGTCACTGCCTCTGTATGTATGTCCTAGTGGTTGTGGGAAACTGGGCATTGCCTCTCTATAACTCAGTAGCACACAATGAGGTATTGTATGTTGACAGTTTCAGATCAGTGTCTATCAAAGGAGGTATACAGGCAGTATATACCTAAAACGAATGTTCTCCAATAGGGGCAACCGAAGGAGCACTTTGAATGCGTTTTAAAAGAAAAAATGCTGAAAAGCTTTATTCTAGCTACTGACTGTCATTGACTACACAATCTTTGCTGTATGAACACCACTACATTGGCAAGACCAAATACCCCCAAATTATCAAAAATGAAATATAGTAGTTAATTTGAGTTAAAATATGTCATGTATTTACATCATTACTCAAACCATCAAAAGAGCTAATTCAAGTTTAAAGTCAGAACCCACAAGCCACCTAGCCAAATTTGTACGTCTAGACAAACCAATTTGGTACATAAGCTTATCTTGTGTGTTTAGGTGTGTATATTTATGTTACCTGAGATTTCGGACCAGTCTATTTTTCTGAGGTAGATCCAAGAAGTCAACAAGGAAATTCACACGTGCCTGAGTGTCCTTCGATGACAACCCATGGATTCGTCCAAAAAAGGTTAGTGTATCGCTGATGGTGAACTCATTATATAACGCCAGGTCCTGTAGGAGACAACAATAAAGCATGTGTACCCCTTGACATGCATTCACAAAAAAAGATATTTCATCATAATCTGTCATTATAATCCCAAGTGGTCTTTGATTTGGAGAAACTTGCTTGGGTGGTCAATGCTACTGGATGTGGCAATCCCTCAATTTACCCTTGGCATTATTGTTGCCAATCAAAGCTGCTACCCTGTATGACCATGTAGCAACTGCAGGGACACAAGGGTACTATATACACACCCTCACCAAAGCCAAATGACAGGTGTGTGGTGTTTCTGTGTATTCACCTGTGGCATATAGCCCACCATCCTTCCAGGCACTTCATGACCAGGGAACGAAGGTGGTTTCCCTAACACACTGATGTGACCTCGTGAAATCTTCAGAGTTCCCACAATGCATTTCAACAGTGTGGTTTTGCCACATCCACTTGGACCCAGTAGGCCATAGCTGGAAGGAGAATGGAAATCACATGGGTTAATGTGTCACTAACATTTCTAATTCAACTGCTCAGCATGCAAACAATTGAAATTGTTTGCTACCAGATGGGAAGCTAGGTTTCAGATCCTAAAATAAGTGAGCGGTGACCTGAAGCATACTTCCCTTTTATTGCCAACAGAGGAACAAAGTTAACAGATGACAGATAAGTACAGATACAAGTGGCATTCTAACTCCTACCTCCTCCTTAAGTGAAACTGTCTTCCCTTTTTTTGGATTGGGAAAGTTTGTCAGATCAATTTGTCACTAAACATCTAACATGTATAACTACAAATAACAATCGTCTAATTTTTAAGATCAAATAAATAAAAATGTCAATCATAGTAGCATGGCAATAGTCACACTGAACCACTCACATGTGTCCCTGTGGCACGGTCAAGTTGAGGTTGCTGAGCACCTTCAGTTTGCCATACGACCGGCACACCTCTCTACATATGATCGCTGAACCATCGATTCCTGGTAAAGGAGGGGCCTCAAGGTCAGCCTTCATTCCTACTTCTGCCAGCTGGGAAAAAACATCAAAAGTATTCATATGGGGGTCCCTATTTCTGTAAGTCTTTACTGGATTTATCTTATGTAATGTCCCTAACAGTTTACTGTACCATAGCATGCTTGGCAAGACAGCAGTGAACATTTCTGGGTCATAGACCAAGGCTATGTCCAGTAATCTTAATCCCTGCCTCCTTTCACTGGCTCCTCCATCGCTCTAACTCTCTCTTAATCCACAATCTTTTATTTCATGGTGGAGAGATTAAAGGGAAACGATCCTGTAATCTGAAACGTGGCTAACCTCACTTTGACACAATACTAGTTGAACACATATACCTGCAGTGCCGATTTTAGACCGCCGCCGTGCTCAAGCACCCATAAATTTCATCAGCACCCCTAAAAATAAATTTTTTATTATATAAAAAAATGTTTATTATTAATATTTTGCATAATAATACATACATTTATTAATTGTTATCCAGTGAAATTAGGGATTTATATTAGCAAGGGGGTTTAGCACTTTTGCAAGGCACTGTATTCATGTCACATTCTCATTGGGGGCTGAGCACCCCTAAAGGTCTGATCCTAAAATTGCCCCTTTATACCGTTAAAATGATTGTGCTAGATAATGTAATAATATATTTTGATAATTTTTTATTACAACCAAAAATATGAAGAATGTCCTGGTTGTTTATTTGGGAGAAAACACAATTATGAAAAATGTCAATGTAAACGTACATAATGTATTATGCAATGGAGTTATGATCGAGATGAAAAAGTCTGCACATAGCCTACATTAGGCTACTACTGAAGAAATATTGTCGAAGACGTCCTAAGCCAAAACTCAGAATTTGAAATTGCTCTGGAAACCAACATGTTCGAAGTTTTCAAAGGGACACAGAAAGCATGCATTCAAACTCTTAGCCTATAGACTGACTTGGAAAAAGCTCATAGATAAAACTACTCACCTGAAATAATCGCTCTACTTAAAATGAGATCTATGCTACTTGGATGGAGAGTAGCCTATAGCCTACCCGCACATACTTGAATGAAACCCCATGTGAAAAGCAGCTGACAATTCTATTTCAACGCCGTAGGGCCTACGCTAAGTGGCAAAACAGGTTTGTCTCAACCAGCATTATTCTGATTCAAGAATTCAGCTGTTATGAACACTCCTGTTTAGAAAAATAACAGACGTTATTCGTGTTTTTCATTTGTGCCTACCTTTGCCATTGCAGCCCAAAACCAAAGCAACCACAACCTTGTTTAAAACGGAAACCAACAAGTAATTAATTAATTAATGATTTAGGTAGGCTATAGCCTGTATAGGCTATGCTTTAGGTATTTTTTATTGCAGTGACTACCGCAGTCGGTAATAGCCAATTGACAATTAATAAAACGAGTACCTTTCAATGCGACTGTTAACCACGCTGCTTCTAACGTTAGCCCTGTCTATTCACATCACTTCCAATGCCAAGTCGAAAAGTGCGCTTGCCTTCCGTATTTCCCAGATCACACACACGAACTGTTCTGATTCAGGAAGAAAAGCCCCACGATAAGCTTCACGAGGAACTGCGCGTTGATGTTCTATATAGCAGCCTTTTTATGTGTCGCTTCCCATACCTGCCTGGTGTTGATGATGCTGCTACACGTTCATTTCTCCATTTCGCATGCATGTAATAGGCCTACAAAACGTCATACCCGCCGCAGTGCTCGTCGCGTTAAGTCTACATTCCTTAAACCAACGGTTCATATTTCAGCCTCGATAAATTACTAGGCAATTGATGTTGCTTGTCTTTCAGTATCAGTCTGCAAATTTTACACGATATCCTACTGCAGGCGACAGTAGGCTAGCTCGATGGAGCTCATTATGCAAAAACAACTAGCCATGACAGCTGTATTTTTCTGGTTCAGTCGCCGACAATAGCCGATACCTACTTAAATCGGGTACCTTGAACATGCAGTTTAGTCTTACCCGCTCTTGCATCTCTGTGCACTTGGGTCCTGTAGTTGCATCACCGTCTGCCTCTGCGGCCATGGTCGATAGAAGGACTGGGCTTGTACGAGGGATAGCCTAAATCGGTAAAAGCCGCACTAGTTGCACCAGGCAGATGCGCGTATAACCGGGCTCCAACGTCGATCAATCTTTCGAGTGTGCTGCAACATTGCAAGTAAAAGTTAACCACATTTACTTGTATTCATTTCATTTGATCCAAAGCGACGTAGACATTGTGCATACAGTGTGCAGCAGACAATTAAGGATTACATGCACAGTTCAAACAGTATGCGATTACAGTGGTTATAGTGCCAATGAACTGGGGTAAAACCGAGGATCTCACCGGATACCGCTTGGAGAAGACTAGATGGGATATTAAGGGCAGGTTGTTGCCTGGTGGGTGTTCAGAGTCAGTCTTCAGAGTCCGCATCATATTTCACCAATCTTTTATTTTAGTAATGAGTTACGACATTTGCTCGAAGAAATTGTTTATTTCGCATTTCTTATCAGGCTATCGAATGCAGCCTATTGTAATAGGCTAGCTAATTGCTGTGGTGAGTGATGCAATAGTCTGTGTATCTGTTTATCAGTCTCCGGGATAGCTTTAGTCGTCAGGCAATTTAGTGAAGGTGCTTCCCTTCTAGTATCAAGTGTCAGTGTTTCCAAGGGTCCTATTCTTATCCAGTGGCTGCGTTTCCCATGGCACTTTAGATGGTAATATGAAAGGATTAAAAACATATCGATACAGGGTTCCTTCTGTTATCTTCAGACATGGGAGATGATCATTGAAGAGCATAGTCTATACATAATTTTTATGTAGCCTATACTGCATGTCAGATATTATTGTGCAGTTTACATACAGCAGACACAAACACTGTGTGTTACAGAATTGTAACATGCAACTAGGTGACCGGACACCATGATAGGAGAGCAATAATCATGACATTTTCCATAGTGCATTGTCACTACACCTGTCTGTGTTTATTTGTGAAATTGTGTGTGCATTCCATATAGGCTACTTAAAAGCTAGGTATCTTTGTTTGACCTTTGTTGCTTCATTTACAAATATTGTTAAGAAACTATAAGTAAGTACAGGCATTGACTCAGTAAATTCATCATTCATTATGATTACTCTACGTTTAACTGTAAAGTGGTACCAAAGAACAACCTGCAGATCTATTATGCAGCCTACCTTGATTTTCCACAGAGGATCACCATTGGCCCTAAAGTGTGTTCATGTTAAAGAGAGAGAGACTATATGTTCTTGTTAATTGTTTTTAGTGAGGCTAACTAATGTCAAAATGATATGTGTTTGTGTAGTTAAAAAAACCTTGAAACTATAGGGATCTTTTTATGACCATTGACCTTTGTTGCTACCTTTTTAACTGTGACTATCTCTTCAGTTGAGTCAATAAAGCCGACTGTTTACCTTGAGATGAAGTGCTGCCTTACAGTACGTTAATTTAAAAGGCTACATCTAGTCACCTTTAAATGTTGCATTCCCAACGGGACATATTGTGGTGATTAGTATAGCACGCCATCTTCTGGTGAAATTAATATTTAACATGCATTTATTTATCCACTTATTGTGTGCTTGTTGTGAAAGAGAAGAAAATGATATATCTGTAAACAAATTATATAAAAATATATAGTATAACGACAGAAAAAGGGTATGACAAAATTATGTTTTGAACTCAAGTAACTGTTTGGCCAGCCTCTTGATAGCCTCCTCTCCCATTTTACTCTTTTCCTGTCTGCAAACTCCCACAGAACATAGCCACTGGTACAGAACACTGTAGGAGACAAAGAGTCTCATTCAAGCTATTACCATGTAGACACACAGACTTTCAATATATCACTCAACACTTGTGTGAAGAAAGTAATAGGTAAAACAAGTACACTTACCAATGTCACAGATGAAAGCAGAGGATGAATTAAGTTTAAATAGATGTTGCTGTTTTTTCACCTCAGTCCAGTTCAATATGCAATACTTCTCAATACGAAGACATAGTAGCGGGAAACAAACATAATGAGGTTTGAGTGTATAGGGTCTCAATGATCAGAGGGGCAGTGGTTAAGAAGAGTTTGGATTTAATTCAATTAAATGTTCTCATTCTTAAGGAGATTAGTATAATTTCAATTCAACGCAATTGTTTTCATATTCATCATTCATCATAGTAGCCTATTACAAAAGGCTCCCTCAAGGAGATAATGTTTTATATAAAATACATACACACACACACCAATCAGCCATAACATTATGACCACTGACAGGTGAAGTGAACAACACTGACTATCTCGTTATCATGGCCCCTTTCAGTGGGTATATATATTAGTGATGTATTATGCATGAAAGTGAGAATTGTTTTTGACCCAAAATGTGTTGATGTGTTAGAAGCTGGAAAAATGAGCAAGCGTAAGGATTTAAGCAACTTTGACAAGGGCCAAATTGTGATGGCTAGACAACTGGGTCAGAGCATCTCCAAAACTACAGCTCTTTGGTGTTTTTGGTCTGCAGTGGTCAGTACCTATCAAAAGTGGTGCAAGGAAGGAAAAGTGGTGAACTGGCAACAGGGTCACTGATGCATGTGGGGAGCGAAGGCTGGCCTGTGTGGTCCGATCCAACAGACTGGCTACTGTAGCTCAGATTGCTGAAAAGGTTAATACTGGTTCTGATAGAAAGGTGTCAGAACAGTGTATTGCAGTTTGTTGTGTCGGGGGCTTTGTAGTCGCAAACCAGTGTGGGTGTCAATGCTGACCCCTGTCCACTGCAGAAAGCGCCTACAATAGACATGTGAGCATCAGTTCTGGACCACGGAGCAATGGAAGAAGGTGGCTCGGTCTGATGAATCACATTTTCTTTAACATCACATGGATTGCCGGGTGCGAGCGCGTCGCTTACCTTTTGAACACATGGCACCAGGATGCACATCGGAAGAAGGCAAGCGGGCAGAGGAAATGTGATGCTTTGGGCAATGTTCTGCTGGGAAACCTTGGGTCTTGTCATTTATTTGGATGTTACTTTGACACGCACCACCTACCTAAGCATTGTTGCAGATCATGTACGCTCTTTCGTGAAAACAATATTCCCTGATGGCAGTGGCATCTTTCAAAAGGATGATGTCAGGTGGCTGAGCGGTTAGGGAACTGGGCTAGTAAACCAAAGGTTGCTGGTTCGATTCCCGGCTGTGCCAAATGACGTTGTGTCCTTGGGCAAGGCACTTCGCCCTACTTGCCTCTGGGAGAATGTCCCTGTACTTACTGTAAGTCGCTCTGGATAAGAACGTCTGCTAAATGACTAAATGTAATTGTAAATGTGATGTGCCCTGCCACAAAGCAAAAATGGTTCAGGAATGGTTTGAGGAACACAAAAATGAATTCAATGAGTGGCACCCCCAACCTCCCAGAGAACACTCCATTTCCAGGGGCAAAGAACCTGGGCCCCCAACCATACGTGTTTGTGGCAGATGAGGTATTTTCCCTGTGGAGAGACCTTATGGATAATCTCCAGAGCATCTATCTATTAGCAAGACTAAGATCATTATTTATTTTCCCGCAGTCTGAACATCCTCCAACTTTTCTTCTCTCTTGCTATGAGCAAGGAAGAGAAACATACACCCATCACACTGACAACATCCCATAACCAACACACCTTTAGATAAATGTACACATCTTACACTCAGTCTGTGTCCTCTAAATCAAAGTATATTCCTTGTATTGCAAGCACACTTGGCCAATAAAGCTCTTTCTGCTAAACAAAGAGTATACATAAACTCATAAATATTATGATCATAGTGTGTGATTGTAAGTGTAACTTGTTGAACTGTGCGTGTGTGTATTCCTGTCTTCTCCAAACAGACTCTGGACCAGCTGTTGTCTGGTTCTGGCTAAGTGTGCAGAAGATGGGAAGCAGGGTCATGTGTGTCATCTGCCGCACACACTTCATGCTCTACTACAGATATAGAGGTTATATTAAACATGCTACTCTTAAGTGCACATAGGAATGTTTCCTATCCACTTAAAGTAAACAGCGAGTCCCTTATCCATAGGTGATATTTAAATGCAAATACAGATACCTTTAGAGCAGTGGTGGGTTTTCAACCAACATTTTAAATTATGTTTTTATTTGTAAAGTGCCAGAAGTGGAATGTGAAACCCATAAGGACTTGCATTGGATATTGAGTCCTACCTCGGTATTCCACAGGGTGGCACCATTGGAGTTGTCAACTGTGCATGCTTGGTGCGTGTTCAGTCTATGAGGCTATTCGTAAGTGTTTGGTAGAGAAAGTTTGAGAGGTATATAACTTGTATGTGTGAGCAACAGGGATGCAGAGAGAATGAGAAAGAGGGATGCAGAGAGAACACATGTGCTTCCAGGCTACTGGGGCACAGGCCCCTACTCATTATACGTAGGCCTACAGTTCAGGGACGTAAATTTCAGCTTTGGTAGGGACATAAATAGTCGCGAGAGTGAGGGAACGTGCAAGCCATTTTTCTTAGCAAAAACTTGAGAGCAAATACTGTTTTTGGAGCTTCATGTTGGACTCATGTTGTTATTCTGTTAAATCAAAGTAAGTCAAAACAGTCAAAATAAGATGATCGGTTGGCCTATTATTTTGAAACTTTCTTTCGTTTCGTAATGTTTTCTTGGCCTACATCAATTTGTTGATTAGGATACTGTGTTTCTTTTTCCGGAATTATCAATCTAAATGAATGCACTGACTAATAAAGTAAATTGTAAATCTAAAACTTTTAACACTATTTTTTTTAAACTGGGGCACACAGATTTATACTGGTGCTGGTGCCCCAGTGAAAAAGTTAGCGACGCCCCTGTTCCACGCTGATATTTAGTAAGACAACCATATGGGCCTATGAAACTATGATAGCCTACAAATTCATGAGTCGAATGAAAATAACTTCAATGTGATTTACGACTCAATATAGTCATACAATACATATTTACTAGTTTAAGCCGTAATATTTAACCCAGAAAGAAATGAAGGAAGCCAATAGTACTACGAACCCTAGTTAATTAGGTAAAGGGGCAAAGAAAATGTGGCTGATTAGGCAGAAAACAGATGGCGTTTAAGCTGTCGGATTTAATTATTCACGACATACGTAAGCAAATGTCCACCTTTTTGAAGGGATAGTGTGATATAAACCATCGTTTGTACGTCTCGGGTCTTAATAGCCTGGGTGATTCCACTGAGTGCGACTCCGCGTTGGATGTGGAAGATTCAGAAACTGCCTCAACGTTTACACATTCCACGGCAGGACTGCCTTTCTGCTGATAAGCATCCTATGGTATTCTATACAAGATGGCGGTGTCGGGAGCTGAAAAGGACGGAATAGTAAGTATTGAAATAGAAGCTAAATGAAATCTTAAATGTGATCATTTATCCAAATTTCTTCTGTAAGTAGACATCTGATCACAAAGCTGAAATATTTCTGCCCATGGCTGAACAATGATTATTCACAAGTGAGTCGCTGCGTAAACTGTGCACTCAGTGCTGAAACAGACTTCGCCTCATCTGGGCGAAGAGGAGACCAAATATGCCTCTCTGTTGAAATAGCTCACTGATGGTGCACATTTTTGTGCTATTCACATCGTTGAGTCAATGTTTTAAGTAGCCTAAACTGCACTCTGAATAATATACTAAATATTTTCTAAATGGCTTAAGCGCACTTGAACGTGACAGATCGTTTGACAGTCGAGGTTCCCACCTCTTTATTGTTGTATAGCGGCTGAAGCATGCGTTGCCACGCCATGGGATTCTGGAACAACTAGGCTAGAAGACTCCTGCATGATGAACCGTTGCATCCACAACCCAAGCTATCGTCAATTAAATAAACCGTGTCTCTCTGTTTAGTCTCCAATATTGAAGAGTACCGAAGATGACCATTTCAATGATTCGTTCGGAAATCCGGGCCTCATTTCGCCGGACAGGGAGGATATTGCTCGACTCCTGGTAATAGGCCTACATTTTAATCCGAGATTTATTGTTGATTATTGTGCATGGGAACTCTTATACGCTAGGATTAGGATTCCGTGATTTAGCCTAATTATGTCTCTTATCAGACGGTACCATTTAGCGGACGCATCCGAGGGGGCATGAGGCCAGGAAAGAAGATCATAGTCATGGGCATCGTTGATCTAGAACCGGACAGGTAGGTTTCCTGTCATTCCTCCCTCTCAGCTGAGTGTCTTTTAATGATCTCTCAAGTCCTCGTTACATAGGCTACTGTTTTTTCGTGTTTAAGTGTCAAAAATGAAAACAAGTGCTTGTGCGTGAACTCCAGTTTTTACATATCAAGTTAGAAATTCAACGGATATTCGTCACCCGAAATATTATTTTCCTGACAAGTTTGTATGAAAAATAAGTCCAGAGAAGGAGAGAAACGTGTGGGTGTTCAGAAATGATGGCTTTTTAACTATGCAAGCCAGAGGGCGTTCACCACTTGTCAAATAGCCTTAGTTTTTGAAGACAGGGTGTGTCAGACCAACGTATCACATGATGTCAGATGAAAAAAAGCACTTGCTTTTTACACGAAATATGCTAAAATACATCCCAAAGAACATACAGAACAATATATACTAAAGAACAGTATGTTAATTTAAGTTCAAAGTCAACCTGTCTGCAGCTCTAGGGCTGCATTGTCCAAGTGTCAGTGTAGCCTACATATAAATAAAACCATTATGATTTTACTAGTATAAAAGTAATGTTTTCCAGGGAACTGATATTTGTGTGTTCCTTATGCTCTTGTTTACTACCATAAGCTTTGACGTCAGCCTGACCTGTGGGCGTGGCACAGATAAGGAGGAGCCACAGACAGATGTGGCCCTGAAACTCACTGCCCGATTCGCTGACCGCCAGTTCCTGCGTAATGCGCGAGTTTCGGGGAAGTGGAGCGAAGAAGAGTCGAGCATTCCTTATTTCCCCTTCATCCCCGACCAACCTTTTAGGGTAACAATTACACCTCACTCTATAGCTACAAATCTCACACAATACAGTTCACGAGTTTAAAGTGCAAAAGTAGAGACTTGTGGCTGGTATTGTGAGGTTGTATTCATAGTTCTGGTTAGTTTATGGTTGAGTTATACATTGGATTAGCTGATGAGTATCAGGTGTGGAATTGATACGGTAAACAGGTGCATAGGTGAGGTGGTGTGGAAGAAATTGGGATTTCCTGTGTGCTTACATTATTCACTAATCAATAGAACTAGTCATTGGATACTAGTTAGTATGTTCTCATGTAAAATGACTAGTTCTATTGATTAGTGAATAATGTAAGCACACAGGAAATCCCAATTTCTTCCACAGTGGCAGATGGGAGTTGAGATGTGGTCTTCTCCTCCCGAACTTCAGTTAATTCTAAACTCCAGTAGGCTATGTCATCAGTTTGGTAGGAAGTAGAAACAACAGTATTCTTACCAAAAACTCCCTTCAATGTGTTGGCAATTCTGAGCGTGACCGTGATTTCATAGTTGTTATTATAGCAAGATAAAGAAAGTAGTAGTACTGACAGTCATGAAAATCTGATGTAATTTGACTGAGATAATAGACTTAGCATGTATGTAAAGGCCCAGTCAAATATTTGCTTTGCTTTTGCACACCAAATCCCATTCAAAAATCAAATAGCACAGTGCTATTTATGGCTCCTGGTTGTGCTGGGGAGCGTAAAGCAGGCAGGCCAGGTCTGTTGAGGAAGGGGTGAGATCAGTCAAAAGTGATAAGTAATGCAAAAATCTCTTTCATTTCTGAGCTACAACCTGAACAGGTGTGTGACCGATAAGATCTTTGGCAAAATACATACTCTGTCTTTCCTGTCGCACACCCTCTCTCTCCACATCCTAATTTCTGTCCATGCCCATGTTTGCTTATTATTACCTTGATCTAGCTATCTCACTCATTATTTCTGTCTGCTCCCTCCCTCTTTTTAGATTGAGGTCCACTGTGAGCACCAGAGGTTTCGAATATTTGTGGATGGACACCCACTTTTTGACTTTTATCACAAGATAAAATCCTTGACCTCCATTGATACGGTACGGATAGATGGGGGTCTACACATCACCAAGCTGGGTTAACTTAAACCGCCATCTCAGTGTGTGAAGGACTCAATTACAGGTGAACACACGCATATACACACACAGTCTCGCCTATTACATCAACCACAAGCCATAATGCAACACTGCATCAACAGTGGTGCAGTGACGCAAAAGAGTCATGGCCCCACGACTCAGCATCTCCTATCTCTTTGGTCTTACATTCCTCCAGTGCACGTTTAAAAAAATGTTTTGTTGCTTTGTTGATGATGCAATGCAGTGCTGTGTTGTGTACTGTACTTCTGAAGGGCTTCCTTTCTTTTTCTCATCTCTGCATATCAGGGATCTCACAGTATAATCTTCTGCTGGTTTCAAAGAACCCCAGTGGGTATTCTGCCAATAGAAGATAAATTGACTTTCTTATATCTTTAATGCAAGTCCTCCAAAAGTTATATTTATTGAATAAAACACAAGTTGAATTGAGTATTGAGCAATTATTTGTGGACTATAATGGCTCTTTCTGAATTGGGTTTTAGCGGTTGCTATGGTATTTGTGTCTGGGATTGAATGACCTAGATACAGCAAAATGAGGATTATGTTGTGAAATCTTAAAATGTACTGCAGCAGCTGATTAATGTCTTGTGTGTCATTTATAAAAGATTGACATAATTTGTTTTAATTTCAACTAATCTTCTGTTTAAAGATTGCACTGACGTTGTAGTGTAGAATGAATTATCCACATGAAGATGTGTTCGTATCTCTGAAGAGATTATGGTGGTGGTTGATGATAGTTTATTTGGGCTAGTTTACGCCCAGTTCTTAAATTGGGATTGACACACGTAAATACATTATATATGGTAACAACTATTTAATGTGATCAACATTTACGTACAAGCTCTGTAGAGAACAAGTAGAGAACAGGAGTTTTCCACACTGCACAAACTTTGTCAAGAAGCACTGATTTATATGCAAACAGTGGATTTTCTCACACACTAAGCATTTATAACAGATAGTATTGTAGTACTTTTTGAGGAAATAAAATAATTCCATTGAAAAGGTACAGTAGCTTTAGGAACAAAAAATAACTTATTTTAAAGGTCCCATGACATGAAATGTTCACTTTCGGAGGTTATTTAACAGTAATATGAGTTCCCCTAGCCTGCCTTTGGTCCCCCAGTGGCTCGAAATTTCGATAGGTGTAAACCAAACCCTGGGTATTCTTCTCCGCTTTGCCCGCACAGATAATTTGGCCCACCAATGAGAAAATGAGCTATGACTGTGCAAGCGCGATATTGTTTTTTCCTTGAGACATCATGGCTTGTTAATGACTGAAGCATGGCAATTAGCCCCGCCTCCTTCTCCCTCATAGCATTTAAAGCTACAGACACAGAAACGGCATGTCCTGAAGAAAGCTCATAGTGGCTGTAATTCTGCAACAAGGGTGACTTTTGGGAAAGAGACTTCAGATACAGTATTAGGGGACCACTAAGGCCTATATAAAAGCATCCAAAATCATCATATCATGGGATCTTTAAATTCACCAGATGTTTACAGACTGTTCCGTAAGTGATTGGTGATCTGAAGAGTAGGAATAGTGTTTTGTAAATATGACAGCCATGTTTATTTATGGTAGCATAGCTAGGGAGATTGATATGGTTGGCATACAAGGTAATAACGTTAAAGCAAGTGTCATCTCCATTTATGAATCATATGATAATAGATCCAGCATTTTAGCTTGTATCAATCATAACTTAGATTTTCAGAAATGCATTATTAGAAGATTTGGTGCTGGTTTTTTACCTGTTCAGTCTCATGTCTCTTATGTGCTATGCTTATAATACTCTTCCACAAGGCGTCTTGCCGGTAGCTGATTGAGATAAGTGTAAGTGGGTAGTGTCATTACTAAACATGGGGCTGTTACAGTCGCACAATAGTTTAGTTGTGCATAATGATTTGGTTTGATGTCATGATATGTTTTACACCTACTGTTAAGATGCATCCTCACCAGTTCCAGCATGTGTCAAACCTACAGTATTGCCACAGTCATGTTGCCATGATTTTTGTTGGGAACAAATAACTTGAAACCAGAAATACAAACAATTTGGTCAGTGGTAGTTTTGTTTGTTAACCTCCACTGTGTGATAATCTTGATGGTGTAGGTAGCTTTAGCTCCAGTCTATAACATCCTACTGTCCCATATATTTCAGCTCAGTTAATTGCTTGCCCAAGAAGGAACACTAGCCAACAATCCCATTGTATCCAACTTGTCCACTTCAGTGTCTCTCAGTCTTTCTGTTGAGCTGAGACAGTAGGATAAGTTATTTTGGAAATAATGATTATACAATGTAATCTGGATGGTTGCAATAGAAGTGTTCCCTTTCTTTGACATTCTTTCATACTACAGATTGCCTGTGGCTTAACCACATAATTCTCAAAAGGTGCACATAAGGTGCAAGAAATTCCAAATGCTTTAGGGCTTTAGATGATTGATGTGTGCCATAACGCCACTTAATGAAGCATTTCTTTAACTAAACAAACCGCATGCTACAGTATACACGCACTGTGTTCCACCATTCATTGCTACAATACTTTACAATATATATATTTATATAATGTGAAGATACTTACATGCCACTACATTCATGCATGCATTGCTTATTTGGTTCTGTAACAAAGCAATAAAACTTGCTGTTTTCTACTCCCAGCTGATCAGCGAGGGTCTTCCCAAAGTCAAGAAAGCAAATTTTACATGACAGGCACACTTTTCTTCTGTATCCAAGATAATTACAGTATAATAATGGCTGGCACTAGGAGACTAATGTGTGTGTGTGTGTGTGTGTCAACCTGTGTTACATGTCCATCACAGGAGAACTGTAGCCTTAATTTTTTATTTGTGTTGTGTGTAACTGGGAGCTTTCTTGGTTTTGGACTCGGTTCAGAGTCCTGAAGCTTAAAAATAAAGGCAAATTAATCATAGATTTGACCCTTAAAGCCTACATTAAATTATTATTATTACTAAAACCAATGAACAGAATAAGACTTTCTGGATGCTTGTGGTTCAACAAAAAGGCTTACTCAGCCATGTAATTTCTAGGAAGGATGGGGGAGGGAGATAGCACGTAAACATTTCCGGATTCACTCTTAATCAGAGGGCTTGAATAGATAATGCACTATATAGAACACGTCATTAAATGGTAACTTGATATTGTGTAAGCTCTTTGTTATAAGTCTTTCTGTGGTGCTCTAAAAATGTTACAGCTCGGAATCTCCTTATGATCCCATATTTCCACACGCTATCCAGCTCTAGGTCTGATTGTGACACAATACAGATCTAGAAAGAGACTACTCTAGACACTGAACTCCCCTGGAATTTAATCTTGTAGCAAAACAGTAAAATATATCATTTTAAAACAATTTAATCGTAAAGTTGACAAATGATTTACAATAACTAAAAACAAATGCGCCCTATACCAAGTGTTGACCAGTTTGCATTGCAGGCTATGAATTTGAATAACTTTGTTCTCTGACCCATAGCCCTCTGTAAACTTTTTTGGTGGAATCCATAAATGTTGAACTGAATGTCATAATTTCCCGATTGTAGTCCGATGCTAACAGGCAAGGTGAAATTAGCGTGTCTTCTTTCAGTCACTACGGGTGGAAAAAGAAAACCCAGACTATTTAACCCCCTTTGTTACTTTGCCTTTTGACTCTGGATGTACTTTGTTTAATATAACTTGGTTTGCTTGGTTTACACACAAAAAGGAGTAGGAAGTCATGTGATGTGAAATCCAAATTTGACCAGAATAATTATTTTTTAGGAATGGCGATGTTAAAAACACCTGGGGCTTACTACCCCAGTACTGCATAGTTATTGCAATTTTTGTAGTTCCGAAGTTGAAGTGAGCATCCAAGCAGGTGTCAGGGACTTGTGTGTCAAACTACTGTAAAACAGGACTGTAAGGGTAACATTGTTATCTCTGCTAAACTGCTGTTCAGAGGAAAATTTGAAAAGAATGTTTATTATTTGAAAATGTTTTGAAAAAGCAAATGTGTATTTACCAACAGTCCTATGAAGTAGATGTAGATTGAGTTTGTGTGATTGTATTGTGTAGTTGTACAGTTATGTATTCCTTACATTTATTATAATGACAAACCCTGAGAATGGTCCACCGAAGTCTTTTTCTAAACTTTTGTCTGTGGAAATATCAGAAAGGCTTTTAGAATCTCAACAATTTATTTATCTGATTTTATATTTGACAACCTTCCCTTTACAACGTGAATGGATGCAACTGCAGTGCTTAATGGTGTAAGTGAAGTATCACCAAACAAGTTATTTTGTTAAATGAAGATTATCAGATGTGTTAAAATAAAACATGCTAGATGGTCAGGTTTATGTATTGTTGTTATTTTAAGCACCTCACACACCTATTTAACTGATTTCTTTTTTTTCTTTCTGATTTCTTATACCATAAAATGTTAAATAATCTGAGCTCAATGTAACTTCTTTGATGGGGGAAAACTGGCTTCTGTAAATGTTTATATTTCCCAAGTTTTTGTAAAATGTACTGCCAATACACTTCTCTTCTTTGAATGCAGTGGTTCTCAATGTGTTTTTTTCTGAAAGTGCTGAGAGCAACTCATTGTGTTCAATTTGACATTGTGCCATCTAGACAACAAGAGTCTGTGTCATTTTACTGCTTAACTGTAAATCTAAGGATAAGTTCAAAAAACGTGTGTACTGTAAGTGTTTCAGACACAGTGTATCAAATGTTGACTAAAGCAGATGAAAAGAGAATTACAGACAAGTACAGGGTATTTGTATTTGAAAAACCCAAAGAAGATAATACATTATTGTAACCAATTTCCAAGCTATTTTGCATACATATTTATACATGTTTACATTTTTATAATTTGCATTGTTTGTCTGACCTGACAGCTTTCTCCTAGTATCTGTATTCCCATACAGACTACAAACCAACCCCATAAAGTAGTGTTGATCACAAGGGGTAGGAACTTAGTACAAGTTCAAAGGTTGCAAGTTCATGTTTACAGTATGATTTTCCACTCAAGCTCTGTAGCACCCTCTGCTGTCTAAAGAAACTATTGCGAGGGCAATAATAATTTTAAACATGGAGAATTTGGATTAAGACCGGATGGCTGCATCACAGTAACATCGACCATTTCGTAAACAATGTCTGAGCAGTAATGAGTATATTTGTGCAGGAAAAGTTCTAATTTGTAAATCATAATACTATATTTTACATATTACATGGTGTGATGAGGGTACTCAAGAGACAAGCCTACTCCAGCCCATAGTTACGGAGGACCAAACCTGTGATAATAATACATGTCTATATCTATGCTATCCTTTATTTGTTCATTAAATTACCATTATAATAATGGATGTATTTATTAAGGGTTTATGCATGAAATTGTACATTTATGCATGGGTGTGTACATGTATTTCTCAAAGTGGCAGGTTTGGTCCTCCATACATGCTTATTCAAGCGATTCTAAACATCACAGTTGACCTTAGGCGCCACACCTCTTACAGTTGGTACCATCTCGCTCGAAATTTAAATGTGTCAATACATGCCAACATTTTATATTCACACTCCTTGCCCCACTGGAGGAGTAGAATTAGGCCTACACAAACCAGAAAGTTATGGAGTCATCACAGAACTGTCTCAGAACAAGTAAGTAGCCTAGCCGTAACAAACAAATATTGTCTTCAAGCAAATATTGTTGAATGGCTACTGAATATAGAAACTTAACAGCCCATGTGGTTTTTGTGTTTCATTAGAATTGCATGAATAGAATACATTAAGGTTTTATCTTACTGCCTTTTGTTAATTGGGCTGGACAACATCAAAGAAAACATGACAAAAAGTATCTTTTTTTGTAACCTACCTATTAGTGGGCATGACAAAACTCTAGTGCTGCCCCTACTGAACTAGATTGCGATTATAGAGTGGTCATATTTATAAACTAGTGCCACCATTCTAATTGGTAAATTAAATTGTGCATAGGCCTATGTATGACTGTAAAGCCTTAAACACCACTAAAGGTGTATAAAGAGAACTAACAAGACACTTGTGAATTTTAACACTTCTCTAACTTTATTTTTTAATATGATCAATGTGTCGTTCAGTTGATCATAGTCTTCTACAGGCTGTAGTACAAAGCAGAGCTGGTCTGTGTCGTAATATCTAGGTTGAGATGAAGGTTTGTCACAACCTTTTATTCAACCTAGCGGAATTCCCGGAAGTACAGCATCAAGGATATCAGCATTTGAAAGCTCTGGCGCTACTAACGACGGTCCATCTTCTCAATTGAGAAGGCCTACCTTTGGCTGGTTGGTTGTACGGGGTGCGGTATTCCATCTTCAAGCGTCAGAATAAACCTTTATAAACAAAAAAGTGTTAATTTATTTGAATATGTTCTTTATTATCATTGTCCAAGTTTAGATGCCGTTTACATGAAACAGACCAGCAAGACATCTGAAGAAGGTAAGATTAGGACCGCAACTATTCTCAGCTGAGAATGAGCGAGATACTAGCCTACAGTAGCATTGTTGAAGCAGACTACTGTACAATACTGTAGCTAACAATGCTTACTATCTCTAAAACTATGCTTTCGAAATATTGTAGTCTACATAGTTTACTAGATTGCAAGCTAGATAACGGGGCGTCAATGCTATCTAGCCATTTCACGTCTTTTGCAGTTAGCCGTTACTGTCTGTAGGCTAGCATGCAAAATAAATATGTGTGTTATCTAGTTGCTAGACAGGTAGCTACTGTACTACTGTAGTAGCTGAGCTAGCTTGGCTAGTTTTAACGTTGAGGAGGTTAGGTTTCCCCTAGCTACCATACTGTGTAGCCAAAGACGTGTTTGGAACGTTGTTTTGCTACTACGGACTTCGTGTCACCTAAATAGACTGAATGCATCTTGCAAAGCTATGTAATATTATGGCAGTCTACATTGACTGCCATAATATTGTATTAAGACATTAATACAAACGTTTCTGTAAACGTGAAGATATTTCAATTTAATCAAAATATCTCGTTAGCTGAAAGCGTATTAACAAGGCAGCGTGAGTTAAAGTGGCTCACAAATCATGAGGTTCCAGTTTCCTGTAAATGATCCTTGTGCAGCGGGTTAGGATCATATTACTTGTCTAAACCATGGACAGTTGACTGCTTTCATTTAGCAAGGCTACAGGTTGAATTGGCATTTTGCCTTGTCAAGCAGACAACTTGGGCTTTATTTTAGGAAAGAGATGTAGGCCTTTTTAATCTCATATTTGGTTGAGTATCATTTAGGTGTAGAGCCATGAACACCAAATATAGCACAGTCATACAGCTGGGGCTACAGCCGTTTCTGTTGGCACAGTGATGAGGGATAAGATGCCTGGATCAAGTTACTCTGGCTGATAGAGGATGTGGCCTGCTGCCGGGCACCTTTCCATTCCTAAAACCCAATACATCAAACAGTGATAAGAAAATAGCTATTAAAAAGATAAAAATGTAGCGTGACCTACTCTTATTCAACTAAGTTTTTCTTCAGTCAAGGTCAAGGTTTTTGTGGTTTGGTTGCTAAACCTGTCCACCTGCATACCACATTCGAGATACTGAAGAATCAAGAATCTTTTTATGTCAAGGTCATACTGTATGATATTAGCATAGACAAGCATGTTTGTTTTATTTAGTGATGCAATTTGAGAGAGCATGCATTTTTTTCTGTTGAAAATTGTTATACCAAATCTGAGAATGTTATTATTGATATATTTTTTAGCTTGTCTGCTTTTTAAATTTTTTTTATAGTGATGGCTTAGAGAGAAAGCAAATGTAGAGAGAGATGGGATGACATGCAGCAAAAAAAGCCTGGGCCTTAGCCTATGTGGTATGTGCACATGTTTGGTGAGCCACTGGGGCGGCCGTAATGATATTGTTCATCAAAACTCTTTGTCTCTCTCTTTATCTGTTCCTCTGGTGTCCACCTTTCAGGTATATGAAGCCGTCTGTAGCTTCTGCCAGGAGAGACCATGGAGCCAGACATCATGCCCATGTACTCCTCCTCGCCTCCTCCATTGGACGATGATGACGAGGCAAGCACAGAAGAGGATGAGGATGACTTTAGAGAATTCAGGGGATTTTGTGGGGCAGGGTCTGACAGCTTTAGCTTCTCCAAGTTCACTCACCTGCCCCCATCCGACCTGAACCAGCCCAGCCAAACCATAGATGCTGCAGAGCACTTTGCTAACAGTGGAAATAGAATTTCTCAATTAGGGGATTCCATCCCTGAATCTCACTTTGTGGAGAAATCCCAACCCACCTCCACCATTACCACTGGAGTATGCAGGGCTCATCAACAGAAAGAGCACTGCTGTAACAGGGAACACCATAAGTCCCCCACCAACGTGCTCACAGAGGGTGAGACCTTCAGGCATTCAACTTTTGGGACCAATTCAGTTTCTGCACCAGGTGCCCACTCTTTAAGCGAGGAAACCGGGTTTGTGGAACTGTCTGTGTTCTCAGAAACTCAAGTACATCCTTGGTGCTGTGGCTTCACACCTTCTGGTACTGCAAAGGACTGGGAGGATAGAGCCGAAAGTACAAATAGGGAAGAATGCTTGAAAACCAAACAGCAGACAGTCACAGGCCCTGAGCTGCGATCTGTAGCAGGAGAAAGGGTCAGGGATCGCACTATCATCCATCACTGTGAGCATGGGGATACAGGATTCACACACCCTCCTCAGGACCACCACCTAAAGGCTCCCGCTAGTCTCTCTTGCCCCTCAGAGGTGCTTGATTCTGGGGATGAAGACCTGGAAGACCTTAGGAGTGAGGACAGGACGCCAAGTCTGAGCCAGTCTGTACATCTTAAAAGGGCACCTGAACTGGTAGTTGGAAAGTCAGATGAAGAGAAAGAGGTAGAGATAGATAGTGAAGAAATAGAGCATAGTGCCTCTCCTCTAAACAACACAGTCAGTGAGTCTTCAAGTGAGGACTTTGCTTCGTTCTGCGATGCTGTGTCTCCAGATGGTCTGGAGGATTTGGGGTACTTTGTCCAGACGATCGATAATCCTTTGCCACCTGCTCCAGAGAAAAAGGAGGTGGTGTCAGGTTACATCAGGGAAGAGACTGAAATCCAGTTGGAAGAGGAGAGGGAGAACATCAGGGATGCTGGGATTTCCCCCAGCCAATTAAAGGCCTCTTTAGAGGAGTCCAGGATACAAGGGGAAGAGGAGTGCTCTGCAGATCTCAACCAAAATCAGAGAGAGGTTGGGGATAAAGACCTTGACCAAGCCCAAGACAGTGGAGTGAGGGAGTGGGCACAGAGTGGCCTCCCCCCCAGTGACAGCTTTGCAGACTTCTGCTCGGCACCCTCAGATCAGGAGGAATGCTTGGAAGGAGAAGCTGGAGGAGACTGGGTGGAGTTTGGTGTAATGGGGGCTCCGACTGAGTTGGTGGCCACCTGGGCAGATTTTGGAGATCTTGGTAGTTCGGCTGGGCAGAAAGAAAACGAGACGGAGGACAAAATATGTCAGAGGGACACTGCCGCAAAAAGAGAGCAAGTGAGCAAAACTTTTTTACTAAGTCGGCACATATCCACTTAATTGTGTGTTATGTACAGTGCATTATATTAACAGGGAATGAGACTTTGTTGGTAAATTCAATTATTAAATACTTTATTAATTAAAAGTCTGGATTACTCAAGTAGCATATCTCAAAATGTTTTGATTTTTACCTTTTAGTAAAAAAAACATTTATTGCGTCTCTTAGGCCTTATTTTCTAGACAACTCCACAGACTTCTTCAGGAGAGTTTCCAGGCAGTGAAGATCCAACAGGAGAAAGAGGAGGAGGTGTGTGTGCCCAGCCTTGGGGCATTGCTACAGCACCACGACACTCAGCATGAGGATGGAGAGAAGAAACAGGGGGAGGAGAAACCCCACTATGCAGCCCACTGGTGAGGGAGGGCTCTACACTACAATGATGATGATCTATTGATGCACTAATTATGTGACAAATTAATGAGTATTATAATTAATGTTTTAATGACATGTGCGCATGTGAATGTTCACACAGTCGTGTGATATCACCCCACGTTTTATGACTCAGGGTTCCGAGAGGTGTGTGGCGACAGCCCTGTGAAGTCCATGACGCCTTTGGCCTGAAGTTCCAGTGGGGGGGTTCCCACAGCAACAGAATACTACTCCACTGCCTGGGCATGGATACCAGAAACATTGTGAGTGTGGGAAAGAGAGTGCCTTAGAGACTGGAGCACAACCAAATAAATTTAAAAAGGCTGTATGTTAGTAAGTATATATGAACATATATTAATGGTAATAAGCATCTGGTACAAGCCTTATTACCTATTATCCAAGACTTCTGTCATCTTCCAATATCACTAGCACTAACCCTTTTTAATTGTTAACACTCATAGTCGTATTTTTTCATCGTATTTGACAACTGAATAGAGCCACTGAATGACGTAAATGATTACAGCTGTGTGGATAACATGTGCTCTCTTAAATCTAATCATATTGGACAAGGTGGCAAAAAAAAGGTTACATTTCAAGAGCCTTTAAGATCTAAGTTAAGTTGCAGATCTCTGTTCAGCCAAATTCAAATGGAGTGTTTTCTGCTTCTCCCTGTAGCTTTTTACTGGAGAGACCAAGCAACCAGTGATTGTTCCTGCCTTTGCAGCCAACCTCGTGAGTGGAGTGTTGGCAACATGGCCTGACTTTTTATGTATTTTTAATTCTAGACCCTCCCACTAGCACCATGGCTAAACTCATTTTTGCAGTGTGCCATGCCATGTTGCTTATGTAAACTCCAACGCAAGCCAAGGTGTTATTGGAGTAAATATTAGGGTTAGATTGCCAGTGCTTAATACAATGTGTAAAATACCTCTCTCCTCTCTGTTTTTCTCTTTCTCATCTAGGGTATGTTAGAGCCCACCAAAGAGTCAGTGAAAGCAGCAGGGCAGACAGCTGAAACTGCACAAGTACTTCCTGGATCCCAGGAAACAAGAAGAGCTCTCTCATCAGACTCGGCACAGGTACTAAACACAGAGGCTTACATGTCCCCTTTCTGCAGGATATGAGGAGCCATTACAGGTGTGAGCAGTGTGGCTAAACCCCCAACCTTCCTACCTGAACTGTCAATACCCTCCCAAATCCCAATTACTTAATGTTGTACCCTCGCCACATATTTAGATGAAAGGATAAATTATAGATTAGTTTCAGGAAAGATGTATTCATCCTTTCCCCCCCCACCACTCCACTAGGCATCGTTCTTGACCAGCCAGTGTGACAGGAGCAGCAGTGGCCTTAGCAACCCTCAGGACGGTACGTCCCCTTGTTGACTTCCACAGACGGAGATAAGAGTACCCTCCAGACCTTCTCCTGAAATACACAGGCTTTGTCTTTCTTTCTGGGGTTTTCCTTTCTTTTGTGGCAAAACCTTCTGTACTCTATGGTTCTCTCACTGTTCCCCTCTGTGTTTCTGTGTCTCCTTTTTCTGTCTTCACCAAATTGTATAATTTCTCTGACTTTGTATTGAATTCTAATGATGGAAAAACCCGGCTGTCTATCTTTCTTGTTTTTCCCTCCTTCCCCCTCTTCCATGATGGAGTATACTGTATCAAGGAGTATACCTCAGACCTACTGGCTACCTCATTTGCGCTGTATGAAGTAATGCACTTGGGCTGTTAGGCCTTTTACTTTAACAGTATAAGAGGTTAAATGTGGACAAGCCATACACAAATGCACTGTTTCTTATAAATAATTCTCAAATATAGTATTATGTAAAAGTAGTGTAGTCTAAAAGCAGACAAAGTATTTAGAGTGACCACACAGACGACAGGGGAATTAACTATAGTTATTATTTATGTCAGATATGACGGAAATTAACTTGAATCTATAGTGTGGAGTGGACAGCACTCTTCATGTGACTTCTGAGATTTTAGCATCCCACTATAAACATACACGGTGCTGAAAATTGTTGATTTTTTTCCCAACGGTTCTTCCTTGATATGAGAACTCACTTTGCATTAGTTCATGTCTGATATTTAATCTGGTTCACACTACACTTTCAGGTTTTACAGTGTAGAAAGCTTAGATCCTCGTTATGCTGCTACATGTTTCATTAATGCAACATTGGCTCTTTATCACTGGAGATAAAGATTTATGTATAAATCCCTTATGAATGAAAACGTTTAAAATGTTCTTAAAAAATTCAGTACACATGGAATTTGTAACATGGCTGAAAGTCCATCAGGCTAATAGGTAGATGATTGTACTATGAAGTGGAACGTGTTTTCAGACACCGTAAATCAAGTTCAGCAAAAGGCTTGTTAAACTAACCCCAACCGTTTTTCTACCCCCCACCGCACTGAAATACTTAAACCCCATGTTAAGGGATTGCAATAAAAAGTATTTTAAAACCTCTGTTCTGTAAATAAACATGTTGTCAACATAAAACATGTTTTAAACAGACCTGTCTCTTGCTTTTCTGTCTGAATGGTACTGACTGCTTTTTTCTAAGCGGATACCAGGTTTTTCTTGATCTTCTTTTCATTTATTCAAGTTAGTACTAAAACTGGCCACAAGCTTAGTCCTGACACTTTTGATACCTTTGGCGAGATTTTGTAATTTACATAAAACAAAAACAAAAGGATTTGGCAAATATCTGTAAATCAGGTTATGTCAAATCTAAATATGCTATTTCATACAACCTACAAAATGTAACACAGTGAAACAAAGTTTATATAAAGGGTATTATCTAATAAAATAACATTTAAGTAGTTTCATATCACAATGTTTGAGTTTTGTGGGCAGAAATTTGTCAAATCAAATGTCTTTCAGTATACAAAAAAGCTGTTTACGTTAAAAGTGAATGGGTATGTCTCTCGCTCACTGTACCCTTTGCATACCCCTTGCATACACTGTGTCCCTAGCCAGCAGAGGCACATTTGTGTTAAACCTTGATTATTTTGGGCCTGTGGAGGACTGTGGGTCCAGCAGCAGCAGCAGCAGGAGCAGCAGCCCTCCACCAGGTACGTATAGCTCTGCTGTGATTTGACATAGCCGCCATCACTCCTCCATTTTGGATCAGCTATGGCTATGTAACACCAAATCACTGGCATTGACAGTTTGCTTCACTGGTCTTTTTTAATGTTTTTTTTTTTTGGCATCAAGTTTCTGTGTGCTTGTTGTGCCTTGTATCTTCCTTCTGGTGGAAAACAACTGGTGGGGTAAATTTCCAACTCCAAGTGTGTTTGTGTTTATGAAGGGGTAGACCGTGAGCTGTATGAACTGACCACAGCAAAACTGGAACCCAGAATTAACAGTTGCCACCTTGAAGAAACCTTCAATCGCCTTATGTCCTCTATGGAGATAACCAGCACTGCTACAAGGTCAGAATCTAATTTAGTTGAAGGTAGAGTCTTAGGGGTGTGTCTATAAGTGTTTTGTGTGTGTAATTGTCTGTGTGTCAAGCAGTAACCGAGAACCACAGCAGGACAAAGATCTGAGTGCGGAAGCAGCTGCTGTGGTGTGCGAGGTACCAGATCTGTCCTTCATGCGGGCCAAGGTCCTGATGTTTCCCAGTATCCTCATACCACCAGAGGGCTATTCCACAGCACTGAAGTGATGGCCCACACACAGACTTTAAGGTTATGGCCAGAAGTCATGGATATATCAATTCCCAACACATGGCTGTCACTGACACTTTCCAGTCACCTACAATCTAAACAGAAGCAATATAAAAATGTATCTACCCCAAATAAGTGAAACACTGAATAAACAGACTGAGGTCTACTGTATCATAAAACTTTTTAAATACTACGATTACGGAATGTTTTTGCCTCTTGATAATTTGGCAGACGTTTTCCTCCGTGCCTCTTGGGAAAAGATTCAGATTATCCAGAGGTATATGGGTATCCCTGGTTGGGAATCATTGTCCTTAGCTGTATTTAATAGCTTTAGATTTGTTGTAATAACTTTGGGGTGCTGAATATATTTTAAAATTTAAATTTAAAATGTATTTATTTATTTGCATATAATGTAGAGTGCAAGAATTTCTTCCTTTGATTAAAAAGAGAACATTTAATTTGTACTTGGCTTGGTACTTTAATTGACATGGAAATGGAAACACGTTGATGACAAAATAGTTTGTTCGCCTTCAATATTTCAATATCCTTTATTCTACAGCAATGGTCTTTAAACTAACTTCAATTCTATGGAGTTTTTGTGGAGCTAGTTCATTAGTTATTATTAATGTAACACAAAATGGATGACTTATTAACTGTCTTAATAGCTGAAGTATTTCCCTAGTTTAAGTAAACTTTGAAGTACTGATCGAACACAACTAGCCTACCAATTGTTCTGAGACCACAGTTTCTTCTGTCATGCATCTGTCATCTTTCACTCACTCACACACACACTCAATTTGGAAATTTACACAAAAGGTTTCTGTCTTTGTAATATTTATATTAAAAAGTGATGTTTCAGTTAAATGTTTTTCATGTTCATCTGTTGGTCTAAAATAAAGTGTCTTGCTAGTCATTTAGACCTTTTTTCCATAAAAAAGATTTGGTATTAAATACAAATGGAGCTTAGTTGCCTACTGAGTTGTAAAAGCACTCATTGTCAATGCAGTCTCATCTGGATTGCTGCAGTGCACTCCCATTTCCTCTCACACACAAAATTAGCTGTCTTCATAATATACACATATGAATGTTGGTTTTATGGTTTTATTGTGACCAGTTTAGACTAAAGTTGTATATTGTGGTTTGACGCACACAGCTGTAGTAAAACATTTACTGATTTTATAGCTTCAATGAGGAATACAATGCTTGGATTTGATTAGAACATTTACAAGTGAATGATAGAGATAAAACATTCTCATGAAATTTTACACGTAGATTGTTTGGTATGCCTAAAATAATACTACTTACACTTTGCTGGCGATAGCAAAAGAAAATGCTGGCAAAAAGACCGGAAACTGAGTGTCCAAACCCCGTTCGGGTTTGGACAATACACTGTCAGAAATAATGTGCAAAATTTGTACCTTAAGGGGTCCAACAGCTCGTCACTGGGGCAGTACCCTTGAAGGTACACCAATTGTACCCCTTTACAAGGGTACATACTTGTTCTCTTACAGTTTGTACGCTTTGGGAACAAATGTGTACCACTGGGGACAATAATGGACCTAAATGCTCAAGGACTAAAATGTACCCTTGGAAATGGTACACATTCGGCCTTTAGAGGGTACTGCCCCAGTGACAAGCACTTTGTACCTTGTGATGGCAAATTTGTACTCAGTACAACATGAGAAACAGTCAAAAATAAAGTTGTAAAAACTTTGATTTTTTTTTTTTACATTCATCAATTACTTTTGTTACAGTTTCAACATTAACTCATACAATTGTAAATTACTATACAATTATGGCAGTATCACATTACAATTTATATGGAAATATCACAATAAAAACACATTTTGTATCAGAATTTCAAAATTACATTTTTCTGAATGTAAAATACATTAAATGCAACACAGTACATTTACCAATATATATTTTAACTTAGTACCCTTTTAAGTCACACATATAAAATGTATAACAATGGATTCCTAATAATGTAAAATGGATCAATGCAAAATAACATTCCACTGAACAACAGCTTTTTACCCTTTTTCCCAGTCACAATCATTTTAAGACTTTCAAATGTTTCTAAGGCTAACATACAACTTATCATCACTATTGTACATGTCCAAGGACTGAAAGTCCATTTCTTGCCCTGGTGTTATTACACTCCATTCAGGATCAACTTTGACTGTATATGCAAGCAGGTATGAATCATAACACATTGGGACAAGAAGCTTACCACAAAGAAGCCAGTGTGTTAATATTGAAAATGTATTTGATTAAGAAAAAAAGAGGAATATTCTCTGCATGCAAATAATCAACAATGAATACATCTTTACATGCATATTTTACACTGTTAATAATGACCCCTGAAACATATATTTGCTTCCGGCTGTAGATCATTGTCCGTGTTGTCCATTATCATTGTTTAGATCAGTGTTATTGTCCATATCCAGGTCGTCATTATTAGGTAGCACATGCTCCCCGTGTTTACGATACACATGACACCTGTAAGATTTGTATAATGTAAACGTTGACTTAGTCATTTAGCTCACGCGTGATATTGAAGTTGGCTTCGTGGGCATGGATAAGGCCAACATGTTGAACCATTTTCATTAAGGTGAAGGTGGTTCTTCTACACCTTGTACATCTATACGGTCGTGGCATATTTCGTATAGTAGATTGATCACTCGAGTCACAGTGAGTGGAAGGGGCTTTTCACCCACCACAGTAATGTTCAGTAGTGTACGTTGTGCGACTAAAATTTTTACTAGGTCGCACCGGTGCACCTAACCTCCTCGCATCCGCTGCCTCTCCAGGAACGAAGCGTTTGTTTCTTCTTTGACGGAACTCGCACTCATGGTTGGATCATATCGTGGTCTAAACTAATCAGAGACAGAGATGGGGCGGGTCTTTGCCTCTGATTGGCTGTGGTCCAGATATTCCTGTAGGCCTACACTGCTCCGTGCTGTGTGATTGAAATTACGACCTGAGCACCAGAGAATCAGTTATGGCAGACCTGGGCATTGTAGCCCTCGAAAATGAAAAACGAAAGGTTGATACAGAATGTACAGTTTTTAACAAGACATGGACTTCTAAGTATCTGTTTACTGAGGTCAAATTCAAAGCTGTGTTCTTAGTTTTGGAGAACAGGTCGCTGTGTTGAAGGATTACAAATTGAATCGGCACTAAGGGACTCAAGAAAAAAACGAACGCGGACATAATAAGAACTTGACTGATTCAGTGGGCGCGGGCTGATGGTTTGCTAGTTAAATTACACACTCGGATCATCACCTGTCAGCTGTCCTTCGCATATCCACCTCAGACATTCAGCCAGATTTCGATGCACTCGTTCAAGCCCACTGGATTCCTCTCACATAATAAAATGAACTGCAAAAAAGTATTGCTTTTTGTATAAAGTTGATCAATTGCATATCTTTAACATACTGCAAAACAACTTTTCAGTGTTGGTGAAGATTAACTAGAAAATGAAACACTGATGTAATGATTATTTTAGTTTTTACTGTTACTTCGATAGTCTTTTCCTAGTTGACCAACATGTAAAATATTTATATAAATATTCACAGAATATCCTTATTCTTCTGATAACCAGTAGCAGCTAATACAAATATATACTTTACTGCTTTTTACAATGGGGGAAAATGAATAGTGAGCAGAATTAAGTTCAAGTTATCGTTGATGCGGCCCTCCAACACATTTCAGGTTTCTCATGTGGCACCTTGTCCAAATTAATTGCCCACCCCTGAGTTACGGAGCTGGGCCATGGAGCTAACCCATGGAGCTAGGATGTTGATGCTAGGGAGAGTGTGGCAAGCTGGTTTAGCCAAGGCCAAAGGGCAAGAAAGACAAATTACAGGTGTTGGCCAACTGAAGGGCATGCGACAGCAAGGGGGGTGTCACGGAGCGCACGGCGACGGTGCGCCGGTCTGCGTCACCGGAGTTCTAGTGCGCACCTGTTTTATGTTGGGACTAATTAGGACGGCTATATAAGCCGAGATGTTTCCCACTTCGTTGTGGAGTCTTATTCTTTCATGTTATGGCCGTGTGGCGTCTGACCTTTGTTTCCTGACCTTTGTTTTTGTTAAACCTTGTTTATTCCAAGTAAAGACCTCGTGCACTTTCGTCCCAAAGACTCTGACTCCTTGTCTGCTTTACCACAGGGGGACCCGCTATAAGACTTTGAGCCATGAAATGTTAGGTCTCAGTTCAGGGAAGCACTTTTAAACAGTAGCACTTTCTATTTTAAAATGTTTTATTTTGCTTGCAATGTTTTAGTTTGGCAGCTCAGTGAAGCACTTAAAATATTTTTATATACAGTTTAATTGTGCGTCAAATAAAACCAATATTTACCTACACCTTATTCTTGTTTAAGGTCATTTACATAATATATATGAATGTATATGGAGCGTGATAAAAAGGTGACCTTGAAATTGTGGCGACGCAAGGAAAAATTTGGGTGCACCTAAATTTTGTGCTGGTGCACCTAAATAAAAAAGTTAGGCGCACCAGTGCAACCAAGGGAAAAAGTTAGTCTGGAGCCCTGTACATACAAAAATAAAGCAGTAGACTACCTGGTAGATACTCTGTCAAAGAAAGTTAAAAGCTAATATAGAATTCCCTGAACTCTAAATTACTCAACTAAACATTCCTTTTTAGACAGTTCTCTATACAACGTCACTTCGCCAGATCCACAATTAATTATCTAATGAATTAGCATGTTTTCATCAACTATGTACAACACTAACCTTGAATTACAAGTGAAGGATTCAAAATCTTTGTGTCTATTCCAATATGTAATGATGGTATTCAATGACACAAATCTGTGTTCTAGAAAGAGTGGTCTGGAGTCGCAGAGGTCCGATAATATCAGCTTTAATGCAGCAGTTGGAAATCAACAAGTACAGAGCTCTGGGGTTGTCTACGTTTCCCTACCCGCAACAGAGTTTGGGCTGGTTCACGAAGTCCAACTGGCTATCTTTCCCTGCCCCAGCATATCATATACAATGCAATTGAAAACACAAGTATCAAAAAAGGGTTGAGCTTGTTCTCTCGTGCGTCAGGGAGTTGTTCTTGCCTACGCGTCCCACCTGCTCTGGTGCCGTCTCCACCCAGATTCAAGGTTGTTTCTGAAAATAAGGAGATAGAGACACAAAGAACAGCCTGCTTCCCACACTCAGTGTGAGACCCTATGTTTAAGCCTGAGCACACTTCTAAGTTTCATAACTTTAATAAGCACAATGCATAACTTTAATAAGCACAATATATTCTTTACAACTATTTACATCAGAAATCTTACATGAAAGAAAAAGATTATATTAGATACACAATAGTTACAAATAATTATACAGCTATCTTCAACCTAAAAGAAAAGATTAATATTAGAAGATACACAATAACTACAAATTATAGCCAATGCCCAATTTGTATCTACTAGATACAAAATAGATACAAAAATGTTGAACCCCCCCCAAAATTATAATTGAACAACTTCAAGAATGTGCAACCTTTGAGGGTTCCTACCCTCAACTATGGTCACGAACTGTGGGTAGTGACCGAAATAACGAGATCGCGAATACAAGCGGCCGAAATGAGTTTTCTCCGCAGGGTGTCCGGGCTCTCCCTTAGAGATAGGGTGAGAAGCTCAGTCATCCAGGAGGGGCTCAGAATAGAACCGCTGCTCCTCCGCGTCGAGAGGAGCCAGTTGAGGTGGCTCGGGCATCTGATCAGGATGCCTCCTGGACGCCTCCCTGGTGAGGTGTTCAGGGCACGTCCCACTGGGAAGAGGCCCTGGGGAAGACCCAGGACACGCTGGAGGGACTAGGTCTCTCGGCTGGCCTGGGAACGCCTCGGGGTCTCCCAGGAAGAGCTGGTGGAAGTGGCCGGGGAGAGGGAAGTCTGGGCCTCCCTGCTTAGGTTGCTGCCCCTGCGACCCTACCCCTGGACAAGCGGCAGATGGCGGATGGACGGAAGAATGTGCAATATTTCAGGACATTATCTTAACTTCTGGATGCTAAGTCACTCGCGACTCCTTGAAACTGTCTTTGTCCCCACTCCTAAACACGGCCTCTTTCTCTGACCTCAACCTTCTGAGTTTAGCTGTAAACCAGGGTTTGTCGTTGTTGTAGCTTACCCTGGTGCGTGTTGGTATACAGCAGTCCTCACAGAAGCTGATGTATGATGTCACAGCCTCTGTGAGCTCATCCAGACTATTGGTAGCAGTCGTGAACATGTCCCAGTCAGTGGGACATGTTAGCTTCACTGGTCCACTGTTTTGATGTCCTCACAGCAGGCTTACAGCGCTTTAGCTTCTGCCTGTATGCAGGAATCAGGTGGACCATGGCGTGGTCAGAGTGACCCAGTGCTGCTCGGAGGACCGCATGGTATGCTTTGCTGATTGTAGAGTAGCAGTGCTCCAAGGTGTTTCCTTCTCTGGTAGGGCATTTGATGAATTGTCTATATTTTGGGAGTTCTTGAGTGAGATTGCCTTTGTTAAAGTCGCCTAGCACAATAACCAAGGAATCCGGATTTTCATGCTCCACACTCAGTATCTGGCTGGCGAGCACACGTTGAGCCTCGTTGACGCTAGCCTGCGGAGGCATGTAGACGCCAACCAGAATGAATGATGCAAACTCTCGTGGCGAGTAAAAAGATCTACAGTTAATAAAAAATGATTCCAGATCAGGAGAACAGTGCTGCAGAATCACTGTCACATCTTCACACCAGCCACTGTTAATGTAAAAACAAATACCACCGCCTTTCGTTTTTCCAGAGAGCACAGGGTCACGATCCGCTCTCAGCAGTTTGAAACCTGCTAGCTGTAGTGCAGAGTCTGGGATCAGTTCACTCAGCCATGTCTCCGTAAAGCACAAAACGGAAGATGAATGAAAGTCTCTGTTTTTCCACACCAGTCGCTGAAGTTCATCCAGTTTGTTGCTCAGTGAACGCACGTTGGAGAGAAATATCCCCGGTAACGCTGTGCGTGCCCCACACCGACGGAGTCGCACCAGAGCACCGGCTCGTTTGCCTCTCCTACGGCGCTTCGCTGCTAGGACAAAGCCGAGGGTGGCTTTGACTATAATTCCCACTAATTCTGCCGCTGGAAGCAGAAAAGTGGGAAATAAATCCACAGGAGTTGTAGTCCTGATGTTTAAAAGTACTTCTCTAGTTAGAGAACCCGGGAAATCTTGGCAGAACACTGAATTAACAGACAAAACAAGACAAAAAAGAGCGCACCTAACGACCGAGGCAGCCATCATCGGCGCCATCTTGGATGTTTCAGTCACTCCCCTCCGGCAGAAGGCTGCGGTCCATCAGGACCAATACCTCACGCCACAAAAACAGTTTCTTCCCTTTCGCTGTTGGCCTCTTCAACAAGGCCAATGGACCACACTGACTCTAATGACTTCTTGCTTAAAACACACTGCTTTTTGCACTGCACTACAATAATGGTATCTTGTACATTTGTATTTTTTGTAATATTTGTATTTTTGTATTTTTATATTGTAATTTACGGCAACTTATATTTTATTTTATTGTATATTTAATTCTATTCTAATCCCACTTAGTACTGCTAGTTTATGTACCCTTAGTATAGATAGTCCACATATTTAAATTTTAGGTATATGTTTATTGTATGCACCTTCCTGCCAAAGCAAATTCCTTGTCTGTGCAAACTTTCATGGCGAATAAATCCCATTCTGATTCTGATTCTGATTCTAAGTAACAATGTTTATTAATTTGTGTCACTGAACAACAAAACTGATGTTTTACATGACATTTGAAGACAGGACTTCTTAAAGCAGGTTGTAGTTGCACCCATTGCAAGACTGGCCGAATCCCATACTCTGTTTTACCCCTAACCCCTACCCCTTATCTGGACACAGCATAATTTTGGTTGGCCCCACCAAATCTCACTCCAAGGTTTTTGAAAAGTTGGCAGACCTGCATGACATTAATATCTAAGAAGTATTGCTATCTGCAAGGAAACCATTCAAGAGGGGAGATAGCCCACCATTTGGAAGAAAGCGCATTAATAAACATATCTGCTCTGAAATGTATGTGTGTGCAAACACTTGTTTGGCCACACCTACAAGGTTGACGTGACCGGAAAATTACCCTTTCCCCAGCCGGTTCTTCTTAGGGATTGGAAGGGGTGACTTCCGCCTTGCTGAAGAAAGTTGAGGTAGGGAGGTTTGTTGCCTTCTGGATTTTGCAAAATGGACAGCCAGGGGAGGAAAGTGGTGGTTTGTGACAATGGAACTGGGGTAAGTATACAAGCGCTGTAAATTTTGACTAATTGTATGAATGTTCTATGCAGAATAAGATAACGGTAACGTTTCTCTGAAACAGGAAGTTGATCGTGCTCAGCTGTTATGCAGCTAGCCAGCAGTGGTTCTGTGTAGCTACATTACTAGTTAGTTCACTGTTGGTGGGTTAATTACGACTGAAACGATTCAGTTAAATGAACCAAATCAAATATTTTCAATGCACCATGCTAAACAATGTACACTTTTTTTTCTTGCTGTCAAATATTTTAGGTATAATTTGCTATGTTAGGTTGGCTAGCCAGTAGGCTTCTACAGCATACATCTAGCTAACTACTAGCTCAAGCTAGATCAGAGTCGCAATCGAATCACTCGAAGCATATTAGCAAATTATTAGCTTATAAAGGAAATGATGTACCGGCTACCTGCATCCCATTACCTTAGCTCCACGTCTTCAACCAAGGTGGTGCAACAATGGTGATGCTCGGTTTGCTAGAGACGTAATCTGGAGGTTGTGTGTGTGTGTTGATGGTTTGGAGTGGGCAGAAGCTGTTCTAGCGTAGCTTATGTATCTATCTGTGTTTATAGACACACATTTTTGGTGGTGTGATCTTGAGAGTTTGTGTGCTTAATTTATAGAATTTGTACTACGCAAAAATATTTTTTTGTAGAGTTGAGTGGGGATATTTCCCAGTTTGTGAATAGACAAAGCTTCAGCAATCAGAATAAATGTGACACGACAATAACGAGGCAAGTCCTGGATAACTGGCTCTAGCCTCAAGAAATTACACAGTATAATTTGCTCATATTTTAGTTTTTATGCATTTGCCAAAGTCAAATTAATGAAAGTGAAATTAATGATAGGCTATGTGGACTATTAGCCAACACTATATCGAAACTGATAATAAATTGTCGAACCTGTACAGAGCTGTAATGACACTTAATTAAATATCTTTGTTTTTCCCACTCTGACTCTATATTAATCTCCAACACTGTCTCTATCATAGTTTGTGAAGTGTGGTTATGCAGGGTCCAACTTCCCAGAGCACATTTTCCCTGCACTGGTGGGCAGGCCCATTATCCGCTCCACAGCTAAAGTGGGAAATATAGAAATCAAGGTAAGTTCAGGGTTGTTCTAAGAATAGGAACGTAGATTGGCTATTTCCTCCCTTCCCTGTCTGACACTGTACTTCTTTCCTCCTGCTCCAACCCTTCATTCTGTCCTCACACTGTGAAGTAGAATGCTAAGAAAATGGTAAGTGCGGAGTGTGCTGTAGAACTCCAGTTGCCTGAAAATAAATGCACATTTTGAGCAATTCTTCTTCTGTAGTAACGCATTGTTTCTTCAACTTCTAACCCCCTAAAATTTGCAATTCAATTATTTCTTTGTCAAAATGTTTCTGGACTCATTGCCCCGTTTGTTCAGTGTGTTTGATTTGGATGTGTTTGTGTATTGAGTGCATTTTGCATTTGTAATAGGCCTAATACAAGGACAAATGCTCTATGCTTAACGTTTATCAGGTGGTTAGGTTTGGAGGTGGTTAGATTTTATGTTGGATGCTGGTCAGATAGGCATAAAACAGAACATCTGGTATTTATAAACGAAAACAAATAGCAGCCTTGCCAGACACAAGCACACAAGGTGAAATCATGGAAATGGCTGTTTTAGAGGGTTCAATGGAAATCCATAACGGGACTTGGCCTGGGTGATAAAACGGTGGCAATATGTATCGTGATAGACACTTCATAAATACCAATGTTTGATAATTTCTCTTAAATGCATTAAATACAAACAACCAGCATACACAACGTTGCCTGAACAAACCCCAAGCTCGCTCCCTCCCTGGCTCATAAACAGCCTATCATATCTCTTGAATCGTGGAGCATTCTACAAGTGACACTCAAACAGCCAATGATTAAACAGGTGTATTGTTTGGTTGCAACATCTACATACTTGACAACAGAAACGGCGAGGAGTTAGAAAACGATGGCAGTTGTCAAATTCACCAATTGAAACAGTGAAGTCCGACCAATATCGGAACACTTGTGTGTAGAAAAACTGTCTTAACCAAGAGCGTGAATAAAACACACCTATTTTTATCACCTTAGCCTTTGGAGTACTGTGCAATGTCATTATTCAAAGTAAGGTGTTTAAATTCAAAATAAAGTGGGTAAATTAAACCTTTTTCTCCTTTTCTCCTAAAAATAGGTTATAAGAAATCAATAGTTGTCAGTATAGACTGAAATGAAACATTTTATTGTAAAAATGTTTTCAGTTACTTTTTCCCTTTTAAAAAGTTTTACTTTTTTACTTTTTACCCCCAAAATGTACAGTGATGAAGAATTACAGTGTTGAGGTTAAGACTAGCGGCTTGAAAGGGGGAGTACTACGGTAATTAAGGTATTGGTTTGTGCGGGAGGGTTGTTACCAAACCTCACTTCTGATGCCTCATTCAACATTTGACCCCTGTCCCCAGGATCTAATGGTTGGGGATGAGGCCAGCGAGCTGCGCTCTATGTTGGAGGTGAACTACCCCATGGAGAACGGCATTGTCAGGAACTGGGACGACATGAAACACCTGTGGGACTATACCTTTGGCCCCGAGAAGCTCAACATTGACTCACGCAACTGCAAGATCCTGCTCACCGAGCCACCGATGAACCCCACCAAGAACAGGGAGAAGATCATCGAGGTGTGTGTGTGAGCAAGCCTGCCTTTGTCCAAGAGATTGCTAGCTATCCGTCAATTGTGAAACTACAAACACTCGCCCACTAATAATCTGTCTAGAAATAACATATTTTGCCTTTCTCCATTAAATTAATAATTGATTAGATTAAACTTAATTGTGCACATTGAGTACAGAAATACAGATCTAACCAAAAGGTAATATCTTAGTCCAAAGACTGAAAAACACTTCATAATCATCACTAAATTGCGAAATCTGGAGTGACGCTGAGCCTCGTGTTGTTCACGTGCCATATTAGGTCTTCTTTTCCATTTTCCATCCCCACATCCCTCACTTGTTTCACGTCTTACACGTCCCTTTCCTCCTCTCTTGTCCTCCTCTCCCATTGGTCCTTCAGATGATGTTTGAGACGTACCAGTTTACAGGGGTCTACATTGCTATCCAAGCTGTGCTAACCCTATATGCTCAAGGTAAAAAGGACAAACAACCACTTTTCACTTTGAATACACATTACTATTGCAATGAAATTAACTGTGATTTCTGATGTCATTTATTAGCAGTTACTTATTGACAGTGAAATGTCAAACCTTTGTGTGCTTGCTGCTGACTTCTCCCAAGGCCCTGTCAACAGATATCCCCACTGTACTTATACAGTAGACAAACACACACCCAACTGCTAATGTTGATTATTAACAGCATAGCCAGCACAGTTGATTGACTTATCTTTTGTGTGTGCATTCGACAGGCCTATTAACTGGTGTGGTGGTGGACTCGGGCGATGGCGTCACCCACATCTGCCCTGTGTACGAGGGCTTCAGCCTGCCCCATCTGACACGACGCCTAGACATTGCCGGGAGGGACATCACCCGCTACCTCATCAAGGTACTTTCTGCCTACACCAGTGTGAGAATGACACAACTAGCTGTCTCTGCAAGGTATCCCTGCTCTGTGTGTATGCCTGTGTCAGGCACCTCAGCGGCCATTCCACGCACCTTATCCATGTGCCCATCCCCATTCTTGCAGTTATTGCTCCTGAGGGGCTATGCCTTCAACCACTCGGCCGACTTTGAAACGGTGAGGATGATGAAGGAGAATCTGTGCTACGTGGGCTACAACATCGAGCAGGAGCAGAAGCTGGCCCTGGAGACCACCGTGCTGGTGGAGTCCTACACGGTAGGTTTCAGCATACCTCGTGATATCTAACAGCTATACAATCTTTTCCACATATGTAAATAAAACATTTTAGGTCAGGTATGTACACTAGTTTCTTATGTTTCGAGACTGAACCAAGACCCTAAACCACTTGTATTTTGACAGAAAACTTCAGCTCTTAAGTGATGACAAGGAACTACTTTGTCATACGTACAGCTTTATAGATTCATGGCCATTTCAGAGGGATGGGATTTTCAATAAGTACCTTGACGTTGATATACTACTTCCAACTGGTGCTGAACGTCTTAACCAACTTCCCTTTCCTGTCCCAAACACTTGGGAAAAATATGTAGCTAGTGAAAGCGCTTGCACCCTACCATCTGGTTTCCAGGCAAGCTGACCCAAATGGGATTAAACTTACTAATGCATGCTACATGCACATTGTTAGCTGTCGATGCTGATAACTAGGTATATTACCAGGATATTCTGGCCAGCAGAATTTCTTCTTCAAACATGCCATTTTCTATTGAACTAAACCGCATAGGCTAAATGCACCAGGCCAAGATTTGTATTTGGCACATGTGGACCTGTGTGGCTACAGCACAGTTTCGTTTTTTTATATGCGACTTGTGAATAGAGGCTTTCTATGAACATACCCACAGACACACACCATACCTAAACTTCCGAATTTGGAAATATGTTTCACATAAATCTGACTGTTCACCCAATCCTATTTGGGTGTGCTTGCCCTCTCTAGTTTCACATGCTCTTTCTCAGACACACAAAATACAATTGTTTTTCCAAAAAACCAATAGCCCAACATTTTTTTAAGATGTCACTCCTTCTATCTAGCTGCCTGATGGTAGGGTGATCAAGGTGGGAGGTGAGAGGTTTGAGGCCCCTGAGGCTCTGTTCCAACCCCACCTCATCAACGTGGAGGGGGTGGGGGTAGCAGAGCTTCTCTTCAACACCATCCAGGCAGCAGACATCGACACCAGGTGAGATCCTGTGCCAGCAAGTTCGATCCCAAAACCTTTTTTTCCCCATTCCCAGTTCTGTGACATACGTTTTAATGTATGCCTTTTATAAGACCTAATCCCAAAGTTGAAGGTTTCTGTTTATTATTGTTTCTGTTATTATTAGAATGTAATATGGATGATGTATGACAATTCAGTATCCAAAGTTTTTTATTTACCTATTTCAACCTTTTACATTTGTGACAGTGTTTATGTAGGACCAGATCATGCCATATACTGTATCTTTCATAAAAGGTCAATTTCTGCCAATGTATAATTAATATCCCTCTGTTTATGTGTGTCTTTCGCAGGTCTGAGTTCTACAAACACATTGTGTTGTCGGGGGGCTCCACCATGTACCCCGGCCTGCCCTCTCGACTGGAGAGAGAGCTCAAGCAGCTCTACCTGGAGCGCGTGCTGAAAGGAGACGTCGATAAGCTCTCGGTGAGCGACACACATGCACGCTTTCAGTTACAACAATGCAAAGACAATACACACACCACTGACATATTATATGTCATATTGTACTTTGCAATGAGGCTAGTAAATACACAGTTCCAGTTCACAGTAAAGAAAAAAGGCATATTTTAAGGGTGGGAGTCAGGTGGCTGAGTGGTTAGGGAATCGGGCTAGTAATCTGAAGGCCAGTTCAATTCCCGGCCGTGCTAAATGACGTTGTGGGCAATGCACTTCACCCTGCTTGCCTCGGGGGAATGTCCCTGTACTTACTGTAAGCCGCTCTGGATAAGAGCGTCTGCTAAATGACAAAATGTAGATATAAGTGTTGACTCAAACCAAATTCTGTTGAACCACACACTTCTGATCATTGATCTTCTGTTGTACTTTCTAAATGAACTATTTGTATGTCGCTTTAGATAAAAGTGCCTGCTAAAAGAATGTAATATTAAATGTTAAGTCCAAACCAGCATAATCCATCTTTAACCAAAATGTAGTGCAGTTATAGAAACAACCACTAGATATAGACAGAAACAATGCTTTGACTTCAGTGAGCTGCAATGGACTTCATTGAGGAAATCGGATACACAAAAAAAGAGGGTACTTTTCCCCCCAACCCCTTTAAATGCCATGCATAAATACAAAAAACGTCAGTATTTTAATATCACCATGCTAATGTCTGCTATTTTATGTTATATTGTAAGCATATGAATTTCAGCATGTTAGGCATCAGACCACTTCTCATATTCTAAACCCCACTTGGCTTCGCTTGTTTTCCCTTATAGAAATTTAAGATCCGCATCGAGGACCCTCCTCGGCGTAAACACATGGTTTTCCTGGGAGGGGCTGTGCTTGCAGACATCATGAAGGACAAGGACAACTTCTGGCTCACCAGGGAGGAGTACCAAGAGAAGGGCGTACGAGTGCTTGAGAAACTTGGAGTCACCGTCAGATAAAGCGTGCACACACACACACACCCATACACACATAGACAGACACAAGTGTAACTAATGATGCTGGAGAAATAAAAGATTGATTATCAGAATAATTCTCATTTACACACACTATTGCAGAGTATATATCTATTCATCTTCCTTCTCATTTTTGCTGTATTACACCATCATCATTACACCTCTCCTTTCTTCTCTCCTCATATTCATCCACCCCTCCCAGACTTTTACATTGATGTTCGGTGAATCCTATGGTGTGACCTGGGGCCAGGGTGTGCACTAATAGAAATGTTAAAAGCACATGATAGGTGAAGGCAATATGACAGGCGTGTTTATGTGATTAATAACCTGTGGATAGACTGCAAATTTTATTACGTATATTTGCTCACAGAGCTTATACAGATACACATTATCTGCTTACCCTGTGTTGTCAGACGTGTGTGAACAAAGACCTAGGGCCATGGTGGACTATTGGGATGCCTGCCGTGATAAAGATGATTTCTCTGTTTCCGTAGAATAATCTTAGGCCCAGTTTAAACACTTTATAAGTGTGTCGTTCCTTCCCTCCCTGAGGCAATCTCGTTCAATTGGCATGTAAACAGTCTTGTTCTGATGTCTCAAATCCAGACGTGTTAAATTCGATCCTTAAAAAAAATAAAAAGCCCTCAATCTGAGTTAGTAGCGTATAAATCTATGTTAGGTTGTGTGACAATGACACAAACAGGTGAAGCTAGATACCTGGTCCCAAATCAACACTACCCCCTACCCTGTACTTGTAAAAACAATTAGGCATATTTTAAGGGTGAACAGATATAGTATGTATTATTCTGACAAGTGGCCATCGACCACCTCCACTTCTTGATCTCACAAGTGCTGAGGGGAGCAGGTGGTAAGAACAAGTTGTCTTCGGGGTCATCCCTACAGCTTACACCCTATGGCTAGAGCTACAAATCCCCTAATTTCTTTCAGTTTTGAACCTATTCCATGAGGACTGAACAAGTTTGAAACATTGTTTTATATGCATCACAATAACTTTTCTATCTTGGGAGAGAGATTTCTTTTGCTTATTTTCTGTCAGATGTATTTGTTTTATATAGTTTTTTTTTGGATAAACGTATGTAAATTTTAAATGGAGTACACGCTCCTTGTTATTATGAAGAAATTGTGAGAATGATGTATTTAAGGGACTCCACTCCAAACCTTGATTAGGGTAACGGTACAAATGGTCATTGAAGATGGTTCCAAATTGCCCGATTTGTCGTCAGAGATTGTACTTAGTCATTGTCTTTCAAATGGAACCTTAACACTGTTAAGTATTTGAATAAGATCATTGTTTTAAGTTTTGGCTTCAAGAACAGAAGTGGCTGTAGATTTTTGGCCTTATTGCTTATCTTTTTTCCTGTCCGATGTACAGAAGTGAAACAGGGTGAGTAGAGCAGTCTGGAACCAGGCCACAACAAGGGTAAATCTGTTGTATGTTACTGACTGAGATATTATGGTCTTGGCCTCACAATGAACATTATATATTTTGGAGCCACTTGTTTTTGTTGTTGTCATGAATGTTAATTTTTTCCATATAATTTGTTGAGTGCCAAGAGCGGTTATTGTTAACTGAGTTTCTCATGGTTGAATATGTTTGTCTTTTTTTCTTGTATAGTACATAGTATAACTGTTTAACGCTGATTTAAATAAAAATAATTGATTTATAAATACATCACTAGGTGTGTTATTCCACTTGGGTAAATTAATCTCTGCCTTCTAAAATGGCTAGATGGCAGCATAAGGATGTGGTGAACGCTTACAATGTTTACAAATGGTGCTTGATTGAGTGACTTTTTTTTCCTTCTTTCTTAGTTACCCTGTTATATGCAGAATTTTGTGCGAGAGAGAGAGGCTTCTTTCCTACTTAGGTCAAGAGGTCATGCTGTGGAGCCCACTCTATTCCACATATAGATCAGGGCCTCACTTATTCAGAGTAACAGGAGGCAGTGAGAAATTATGCAGGAAAATACTTGAGTTATGATACTGTCAGGTCTAATCTTTCAAGAATACAAACATGCTGACCACATGCGGTTCCCTGTAATGAAACATTCTGTGGAAACTTATGTTTGAATGTGTCTATTCATCGTAAATTAGGCCGCTTGTAACCCATGATCTCACTCATCTGACCACTCTGCATCGACTGGTTAAATGATCCGACATCGTTTTAATGAACGCGGTCAACTCTCATGCAACGCCCATGAAGTTACTTCAGTTAACCTGGAGCTACATGTGCAGACATGGAAACTTGAGTCTGAGTCACTCTTATGTCTCAAAGAAACTGGTGATCACTTCAGACCAGAAGAGACTTGTTACAGTTTTTCTGAATTTCTAAAACACTAAAACCCATTGGCTGAACAAAGTTCTCAGTTGCCTGAACTCATGTAGCTAATTGTGCAGTCTGTTGTCAATACCTTAAACCATTTCACATGGTAAAACACAATTTGCAGATCTCACATAGACTTTTCAGCAAAACTCTAAACACATTCTCATTCTCAAAACACATTCTGCACTCTAATGCACATGTCATCCATACTGGTAAACACAAATGGCAACAATCAAATACAAATAGAGAAAACATGTCATTGACAAAACACAACCACTCAAAATTGATTTAACTTATTTCAAATGATGTGACACAACCAATATAAGCCAGTTCAGAGAGCAAACAGGTTGTTGAAGATGGGAAAATATTGCTTGTGATGTCGACGAATTGCTCTGGCCTGACCCAGCCCAAAGACAAGAAGAAGCACATTGATCACGTTTACTCCTTAGATTTTTGTCCCTTTTACTGTAGTATTTTATACTGTAGTACAGTGCATTTTAGGCTGTATACTGTACAATGAACAAATTGTATGGCCCTGAACATTGTGCTTCCATTTGTAACAGTAACAGTACTGACTGCTCAATAGATTTTGACTGGTTGCAGGTTCATATCAACAAAGAACAAGAGTGAGTTGTGTGTAGTGAGATGCAGGGTACAGTACTGTATAGGGGTACAAGGAGGAGAAAGAACAAAAAAAATTGCAAAGAGCAAAGCAGAGTAGTAATTTCTGATACATTTTGAGCTACTATGATAGAACATGTTGTCGTTCATCAAAAGACAATGACGGATAAATATGAAATTTGTTTTGAGATTACGTTTTTTTTTACGTAAAAAAACTTCTCCTTGAGAACGATATGTTTTGAACAATGTGTTTTAAATTTTTTGGTGTATTGTTTACTGACTGCTTGATAGTGTATATAATTTTGATCACTTTGTTTATGATTTGAGAGCAGTGTTTGATTTTGAGCACAGGTAAATCTGTTTTGAGGCGAAAGCTTGATTTTGAGCACAGGTAAAACTGTTTTGAGGCAAAAGTTTCATTTTGCAAGAGGATTCAGAGGTTTTGTAAATAGTGCTTGAAGATGAGGTTTTGTGTTTACAGTTTTGAGAAAATGGGTGACTGTTTCAAGAATGTGTTTTAGCAATTGTGAAAAACTGTAAATCAGTACCATACTCTACCCACTTTCATTTGTAACTCTCTCTCTCTCTCCCAGAGTTGAGAATGGTGCTCATTAGACCTGACAGATATTCGTCCAACGCTGTGGCAAACATCATATTAGGAAGAGATGTCTTTGACCCTGAAAAAATAACTGAAGTGTGAGAGTCAAGTGGAGGAAGTGAACGGAAGGAAGGTATGTTTGGTCAAATCCCCTGTTTGGCTGAGGGTGTATTACCTGTGTGACACACCTAACCTTGTGAAGGATGAACTTGTGCTCAGTGTAGCTCAGTGCCCACCTGGACCCCATGCTTTCATTATCCAGATTGAGGCTAACCTGCCATTCACCAACCTATGCAGGAGATCAGTACAGCATCACTTGGAGCTACTTGGAGAGAACGTGTGGAATCACACTTTAGTGCTTTTCACTGGTTTGGAATGTCAGGACAATTATACAGTTGAGCAGCACATTGAGAGTGAAGGGGAGGCCCTCCAGTGGCTGTTGAGTAAATGTGCGAACAGGTATCATGTTTTTGACAGTGTTCAGAATAATGACCAGGTCGAACAGTTGTTTAGGAAGGTAGAAGAGATGGTTACAGGAAACAGCGGCCGCCATTTTCTAATTGACAGTGCACTGCTGAGTTGCACTGAACAACGAAGGAATGAAGTGGACGAGAAGGCAAAGGAAAGACGTCTAAGACTTCAAGAGGAAAGAAAGCAGCCTAAAAGACAAGAAGGTTACTTTTCATCATTCATAATTATTTGGAGGTTATACATTTTCACTCACATAGTAAGCTGATAGCATCATATCCTTGATTTCCATAACCCTAACCCAACATTTCTCTATTCTCTCTTTTCACACACTTTAACAGACCTCAGATGTTAGGATGGGTTGTAGCTGGAAAAAGTTTAACCGGAAGCATAATGTTAAACACGGATGAGTTTGGAAAGGAGGGACACACCACGAAGAGTGTTAAATATTGTGGACAGGTAGAGGAACATAGGACAACCATTATTGACACACCAGGATGGTGGAAGTTCTTGGGATCAGAGTTCACATCAGACTCAGTGAAGGCAGAGATCCTGGAAGGTGTGTCTATGTGCTCTCCACATCCCCATGCCTTCCTCCTGATGATCCCTGCAGATACGTCCTTCACAGAAGAACAGAAGAAGGTTGTACAAGACAACATGAAGCTACTAGGAGAGCAAGTTTGGAGCCACACCATAGTGGTGTTCACTAACGGCAAGTGGCTGCGTGACTATACCATTGAGCATCACATTGAGAGTGAAGGCGAAGCTCTAGAGTGGCTGATCGAAAAATGTGGGAACAGGTATCACATATTTGTCCCAGAACTGGTGAGAACAATATAATACATTGTGTCAAAGAACAGTCCCTATGAGGCAAGCAGAGAGACACTGAACCCTGTGGAGAACAGGGTATCCACAGTTGTCCAGAAGGAAGATGAACCACAAAGATGGTGGAAGTTCTCTACAGGAATTGGGACAGGAGAACTTCTGAATGGTTTGGAATTTCACAACGATTTCTCAGGATGTCAGGAGTACCTATTTCACTGAAAAATAATAGCATGGACGAGCCAATGAACTGTAAGTGATTAAAAAAAAATCTTGTGAAGACATTTCTCACTGTTTGACACTGCATATTGGCCTGTGTCCACTCCTAGCGTTTTATAAAAAAAAAGAAGAGTTTAAGATCAGCCAAGTGGACCCAGCACCGATTGGAGTTCGGTGCAGTGCATGCCGGTTAGAAATGTTGCCTGACTGTATGATGGGAAATGACTTGCTGACGACTGAGCATAGTGCTAATTGGTCACATGGTTTGGTCCACTATATAGAAACAGCCCCGAAAAGTCAAAAGTTGTAACGGGTACTTGTTATTCATACATTCATTCAGTAACTTTATGTTATTTATGTAGTGTGTAGTGAAATCCCACACAAAAAGAAACTTCACAGAAGTGTCAAACAGAAGGAGAAAATAGAAACTTCATTAAAAAAAAAAATTTGAATTCATTCTCGGAAGGAAGGGATAGCTTCTCAGAATTGATGGAGAAAACCTTGAAGAATTTTTAAAAAGACAATCAGGAATCTTAAGGTGAGTAAACATTAAAATTATTTCTCTACTTTTGCTGTTTCTCTTCTTAATTTGACATCTTGCTTTTGAGGTTAACGAACCTTTTATTTGATCATTTTAAAGGTCTTAATTCACTTGAGTCTGGAGAGACAGTACTCAAACCCGAATGGAATGAATTAATTGAGAGGGAGTGGATTCGAAGAGATGATAAATTGATGTATGATATCATTCTCAAGTTGTCAAAGCAAGTAACAAATGAGGGTAAACAAGTTTATACTTTTGAGAATCCATGAAAAAACTGACATTTTGACTTGTTGATTTCACATTGGCCTACAGTACATGAGCCAAGCAATTTGTCTATTTCTTGTGAACAGAGAACAGCTCTACCCTTGATCCTCAAGAAAAGGCAAGAGGTCATCAGAGAGTCTTGTCATGGTTAAGCCGTGGATATCATTCTGGAGCAGGAAGTGTGGAAACCCCAGAGAGCAGTGATAAAGAGCAGTTGCAATAAAGAAATATCTTCCTTAAGTTGATACTATCAGTGTACACGATTTATAAACATTGAAAATCCAGTAAACATTGACAACTTCTCTTGATGATTTAACATAAATAACCCATGTAATTTATTTTCAATAAACAGATAACACATGATGCAGGAGTAATATTGAGATCTAAACACAAAGTCATGGGATGGTTTTTAAATCCATGGGATGGATTTAAAGGAGTCAATGTAGGGGCAAAAACCTCAGGATGTGGCTCTGCACCAAGTTAAGTTGTTTTGAACTGGGGGGACTGAGAGTTTGTTAGCAGGAGAGGAAAGGTTATTGTAGAATTATGCCAGGATAATCATTCTGTTGTGTTATTATAGAACAACTGTTTGCTTATCATATTGTTACAATGTTATTAGTGGGATAACAAAGTATAACTTGATTCAGTTTGTCAGGGACGTTCACATAAATCGAACAGATTTTTTTTATTTTAAAACAGCCATGTTTTGCCATTAGTTCATTTTACTGGCTAGTTTGGGAGTCTGCACCCTAGTTTGCTGTATATTTGCAGTAAGTTTGCACTCACCTTTACCTGTGCGAATAAATGGAATCCTATGCAACCGCAATTCATTGAACTGTATTGTTGAAGTGTTTCTACAGTATATGCAACGTTTCATTTTTTGGTGATGTTTGGAATGTACAACTGCCTTTTGTTTCAGCATTACTCCCTTTCAAATTAATATGTTTGTAACTCTTTGTGTTTTCCAATGAGGGAGGTTGCCACCACCTTTAATTTACATGTGCAAAACACTGTCTGGGTGCACCAGGTATATATATCTCAGAGTGTATTATGCCATGCAACTCTGTTAAATGAAATGGAAACGGAGAAGTGAACAGTAATGCTCCCAATGACCATCTGTTGAATAAACGATTTCTGCTATGCTTGCTGAATTCAAGTTGGGTATTGTCTAACCTGACCCGGGTTGTAGGGGAACAGTAATCTCCTCCCACAAACACAATATTATATAACCTTCAGATCATGTTGTCCAAACCTCTCAGATACTCAATTTGGGTGTACCAGACATTTTGACCTAGCAGACCTGCAATAAATGCTTTGATTATTTCTTGAACGTGTATTTGGTAATTGGCTTGATTGACTTAGTAAGTTCATGGTAATTAAAGGTACAAAGTATGGACTTCTTCAGGTTACTTTATTTGTACCTGTAGGTACTCAAATCATATCAAACTTTATTTATATAGCTAATTTCGTACCAGGAGGCAACACAATAAGCTTCACAAAGGGGAAAAAGGGGGGGCGGGGGGGGGGGGGATGCAAACACTTATATTTGACACTAATTTTCTAGAGGGAAGCAAAAAGACTGTTCTGTCTGAATAGACCGGAGCACCTATCTGGGTTTGCTCCTGTTAATTCAATGAAGCATTCAAGCATACAAATGATTATAAAGTATTCATAAATAGTTTTAATAATGAACATAATTAATTTTATTAAAGAGTAGTAAGGATGAAAAGAAAGAATGAATATTCCATGTTGCTTGCCTTGTCTAAGACTTAACCTTTTTTTCTACTGCCCCAAAAATGAGAAAACACAATTTTTGATCCGCATCATTCCCTTCATTGGGTTGAATTGCCACCTACTGCCTGTCTACTGCCGGGAGGTAGGTAGACAGACAGAAAAGTATCACTTCCAGTCATTGCATTCGGTCTGAAAGCCGTCCAATCTTTAGGGCCGGTCCGACCTTAATGATTGGTCGTGTTTATTACAGTTCTGCGACGCCAACAGATATCAGACTGATACAGTTTTACACTCAATCCTTTAGATTTATTGGTTGATATCAAGATGTTTGATTACCTACCCTACCTTTAATTTATAACAGTGTTTTGCAGTGATTTTCCTACTTGTGTTCAGTTCAAAGCTTTTCTTTGTGCTGCCACAAATAAGTATCAGAAACTACCTGTTATCTGAAGATCACATTTCGCTAGTGACATGATGACATTCTTTCTGTAAATGTCTTCAGGAGTGATACCAGGATGCCAGGATGGATACATAAATGCAGTGGAACAACTTTAGTTGTAAGTTATTGGACTCTGTTATTCTTATTGTAAATTGAACAAACAATCAAGCAAGATCAGACAAGAGAAGTACTACATATTTTTGCTGTGATTATTGCTTATTTTATTGCATAATGTATTAATTAATTGACCAATTGAACAAAAGGATGATCCCACTGGCACATACCGACAGGCATTGAATCCAGTGAGTTGCTTTTCCCCACCGTTTCAATAGGTTATAAAAACAAACAAAACAAACAAATGCTTAACAAAATAATGTCCTCAGAATGTCACTTACATTTATATGGGGTTTTCATGTAAGTTAATTAGGTTGTTGTATAGCATATTTTAAGCATATTTGACAGAGACACTAAAATACACCATCACCAACAACATATTTGTTTTGATATGGTGCCTAATATAATACCAACGAGAAACCAAAAACAACATGTTTACCATTCTTTGTCATTCTTATTTCAGTGGAGGAAAGGAGAGCCTCTCAAAATGGATAGAGAACATCCAGAGGAATTACTGAGAATTACAGAGAGAAATAAGTATTTAAGTTTTCAACAATTGTTTTTCTTTGCTTCTCTCTTTTTTGTGGCATGTGCCTTGCACCGCCACCTAACACCAAGGTCAAGGGTTCGATTCCTGCATGGGGAAGTCAGTGTTTGTGTCTGTGTGGATTTAGCATGTTCTTCCTGTGCTCACATGGGTTTCCTCCAAAAATGACTTAATATAAAAACTTTCAGAATGTATTGCTCTCCTGCACATGTTCCTGGTTTAGGACATGGGTGAGCACTTGTACTTGGTCCCCAGGTTAAGCTAATGTGGCTGGCCTCTGCTCCTGGCTGCTCTAGGAGGATTGACAGAAGGATGGGAAAAAGGCAGCGGTGAATTTCTCTGGTGGACTCTACCGCATGCGTGTGTGTTCCGTGGCTGTCCAGTGTGTAGTAGCACAGTCTGCTCTCAGTGAAAATGTGTTCTATTATGATGATAGTTAAATAAAACTTAACAATGACCAATGAGTCCCAAGTGAAAAATTGGTCATTGCATATTTTGTTGGTGTTGAGTAAACCTTGAAAAAGGCCCCACAGACCCGAACAGTTAGCCTGGCTCTGCCCTCCTACGTACTTCCGCTAAATTGAATTTTTGCTTCTGTACATAGGTCTGGCCATGAGGTACGTAAGTCAGATTTTTCAGGTTGATTTTCTACCGGCGAATCAGCGAACAGAGGGAGTGGCTGAGAACGATGACGTTGATGTTGTGCGCTAGTTTGTGTTGTAGTTCTGTAATGGCGGCGGAGAAAGATGCGAGCAAAGCCATTCGGTCCGTTGTGGCAACGCTGCCGAATATCCAACAGCTAAAGCCAGAGCAAGAACAAGTTTTGCTGAGTTTTGTTGGTGGCCATGATGTTGTGGCCCTCCTCCCCACGGGGTTCGGGAACAGTTTGATTTTCCAGCTACGGCAGCTAGCTCTGTTACAGTAGTGGTGAAGGAATTGGCTAAGGCGAACGCTAGCGATTGATTATGGCAGATCAGAGTGGCTCTGGGCAGATCCAATAGTTTTAAACTTCAACAGAGTACCCACCTACAAGGAAGTCAACGCTTGTCATTGGAGCGAGGCCAGACTCTCTGTACAAATGCAATGTACGAGTCTGGTTAGGACCAGGCTACCGAACAGTAGGCCTATGCTAAAGTTTGAGTAGGCCCAGATATTATAGATGTGCAGAGATTGAAACTTGACGCTGCATCACACAAGTATCAAAGAAGCTGCCTGGTGATCACTTCAGACTAGAAAAGACTTGTGAACAAAGTTCACCAACTGAAAAGTATACATTTTCTTCTATTTTTGTCATTTAGCAGACGCTCTTATCCAGAGCAACTTACAGTAAGTACAGGGACATTCTCCCCGAGGCAAGTAGGGTGAAGTGCCTTGCCCAAGGACACAACGTCATTTGGCACTTGATTACTAGCCCGATTTCCTAACCGCTCAGCCACCTGACCCTACATCTTTTGTGTTCAATTTTAACCTAGTCACTGCTGAGCACAGCATTAGAGAAATGACTGTGTTCTGTCTCCAGGGATGTGACACATCCAGGGATGTGACCAAGTCAACAAATAATACACATGTTGGGAAGTACTGAACTGTCCAATAGTCTTTCATTTAAAATACATTGTATACACTGTATATATTGTGAGGTTTTAATGTTGTTTAATATTGTTGTGAACAGTTTCTTTGTTTCAGTGTCTTGTATCGGCTTGCCTCCTGTCACTGGCTCTTGGCCAGATCGTCGTTGTAAATGAGAATTGATTCTCAATTGACTTTATGGTTATCTATCTGGTTAAATGAAGGTTGAAAAGTTTTTTATGTAAATGCATTGAAATTCATGAACTCTATATGTAATTTGTACTAACTTATTGATAGATCACAGCCATCATGTAAAATGTTGTTTACAACAAAATATGTTATTCCCTGTATGTTCTGAATGGAATAGAAACCAAAACATACTCCTGTCAAGTTTCCAGTGACTCAGGAACGCTAACTATTTGTGAGATTTGGAAGGCCCCACACTGTTGTTCATGATGTTAGACAAGTTAGATTACTTCTCTTAATGTAGACACAGTGTTTTGTAAATAGCTCCTGTTTGTGTCATGCTGCATGTGGCATGCACTTGATTAAAATGGTTCTGTTCCTTGATACAGGCAATGGCAATCTAAGGTAGAAATAATATTACTACCATCTGTGAGTTTGATGCTCTGGACAATGTTCTGCAGGGAAACCCTGGACCTGGCCATTCATGTGGATGTATATTTGACACATGCCACCTACCTAAACAGTGTTGCAGACCAGGTACATCCCTTCATGGCAATGGAATTCCATGATGGCAAAGGCCTCTAGCAGCAGGATAATGCACCGTGCCACACTGCACACATTGTTCAGAAAGAGATTTAGGAACATGAAGTGTTCAAGGTGTTAGAGATTTGATCAAATATGGTTTTAAACATACATTGAACATAGTTCTATTATATTAGTCTCCAAAACCACACCCTTTTGTTTTTAGATACCTACTGTAACTGAGCAGAATGTGAATAAACCAGTTTGGAACAGACTCAACAGACTGGATTAAAAAACATCAATTTCCTGGTGCCTATGACACAATCACTTTTGTCTTGTTGTTTACTCAGCCATCAGAGCACCATAAGAACAGCATTCAACGTTGAAAGGGGAAAATGGCAGGGTCTGTACCCCCTTGCTTTAGTGGTGAGTCTTTAAAATACGCTTTATAATGAAATGATCATGTTGTTGAGATCGTTTCAAACTTTGTTTCTATCTTCATGAGACAGACCATCCTCAAAATGTTACCTCAAAATGTTTACATTTTAACACGTAAATGTCAAAGTAACAGTGAAAACATCTTAAACTTAGAGACTGTAACATTGCTTAAGTTGGAAGCAGACTATTCTTAAAAAATATATATATTTTCACATGCATGAATTCATGTGTAAAAACAAGATCTTCCATACGTTTTTTTTTTATGCACACATTTAACCTTGTCGTTGTATTACTAATGGGGACTTATAGGGACACTTTTTACATGTCAAAAAGACCAAGGCTACACTTTTTTGCGTTCATAATCATAATTGTAATTGGTAAGTGTTAAGGACATATGATTCCATATGAAAAGTTGCAGAGAGAAAATATACAACCTGCATCAAAATGAACATGTTATGCATATAAGGCAATGGTTCCCAACCATGGGGTCGTATGGAATTTAAATAGGGTCAACTGAAATGTATAGTAATTGGTCAATAGTCATACTCAATAATAATAATAAAATTAAAATAAAACACCAATCATGTAAAACAACTAAATGTATCCTTCATTCTCACTTTCCTTCATATAAACTGAGTGACAGCTTTTTTTTCTATTCTCAAACCTGGCTCAAAATACTAGCTTTTTCATAGATAGATTTTTGCTGAATTTACCAAAGTTTGAAACAAATCTGAAATGGGGAAAGCAAGCTCAACCTTCCCATTAAATATGGATCATGGAGACACTAAAATCATCATATGTAAAGTAGGCCTACATAATACATTTAAATGATTGTCAGGGATAGAGCCATATGTGTGACCCCCTTTATAAATAGAAAAGTCTTCACTACTAGGATGCTTTTGCTTTTCACAATGTATGCTTCATGTTTTGGCTACCCGCAATGTTTTTGAGGCAATCTCGTTGTTTATTATCTCTGACCTATGCTCTTTTGTAATGCTCTCTCGTGGAAGTTGCTTTGGATAAAAGCGTCTGCTAAATGAATAAATGTAAATGTGGGAATGTGGCCTGTTAAGCGATATGCTTCAGAAACGGAACTGTAGGGCTATTAGAGGAGTCTGTGTTAACCAGACATGTAGCCCACATTTGTGTGTGTGTTTGTGTGTGTGTGTGTGGGGGGAGGGCTCTCGTAAAACTTGTCTAGTATCGCTTGTGATTGTAATGTCATGGTAAATGTTTGTATCTGTGTTTCTTTGTTCTAATGTTGTCTATGATACTGCAAATGGAAATACTGTGATGCAAGAACAATTTCAGACTTGTCTGATGATAAATGATCATCAATCAGCTGTACACTAAATGAAATAGCCTAATCGTGATCTACATGAATGTTTACTTGAAACATAGTAACAAACTAGTATAGTACCATGCTTTGCCCACTTTAATTTGAACTCTCTCTCTCACCCAGAGTTGCGAATGGTCCTCATTAGACCTGACAGATATGGGCTCAACAATGTGGCAAACACCATATTTGGAAGAGAGATCTTTGAGCCTGGAAACATCATTCTAAAGTGTGAGAGAGAAGATGGGGAAGTGAACGGAAGGAAGGTATGTTTGGTCAAAGCCCCTGTCTGGCTGAGGGGGTATTACCTGTGTGACACACCTAACCTTGTGAAGGATGAACTTGTGCTCAGTGTAGCTCAGTGCCCACCTGGACCCCATGCTTTCATTATCCAGATTGAGGCTAACCTGCCATTCACCAACCTATACTGGAGATCAGTACAGCATCACTTGGAGCTACTTGGAGAGAACGTGTGGAATCACACTTTAGTGCTTTTCACTGGTTTGGAATTTCAGGACAATTATACAGTTGAGCAGCACATTGAGAGTGAAGGGGATGCCCTCCAGTGGCTGTTGAGTAAATGTGCGAACAGGTATCATGTTTTTGACAGTGTTCAGAATAATGACCAGGTCGAACAGTTGTTTAAGAAGGTGGAAGAGATGGTTGAAGGAAACAGCGGCTGCCATTTTGAAATTGACAGTGCACTGCTGAGTCGCACTGAACAAAGAAGGAGTGAAGTGGAAGAGAAAGCAAAGCAAAGACGTCTAAGACTGCAAGAGGAAAGAAAGCAGCCTAAAAGACAAGAAGGTTACTTTTTATCATTCATAATCATTATTCAGGTTATCCATTTACACTCACATAGTAAGCTGATAGCATCATATCCTTGATTTCCATAACCTAACCCAACATATCTTTATTCTCTCTTTTCACACACCTTAACAGAACTCAGAATTATAATATTAGGATGGGTCATAGCTGGAAAAAGTGTAACCGGAAACATCATCTTAAACACAGATGCGTTTGGAAAGGAGGGACACACAACGAAGAGTGCTAATTATTGTGGAGAGGTAGAGGAACGTAGGATAACCATGGTCGACACACCAGGATGGTGGAAGTTCTTGGGAGCAGAGTTCACATCAGACTCAGTGAAGGCAGAGATCCTGGAAGGTGTGTCTATGTGCTCTCCACATCCCCATGCCTTCCTCCTGATGATCCCTGCAGATACGTCCTTCACAGAAGAACAGAAGAAGGTTGTACAAGACAACATGAAGCTACTAGGAGAGCAAGTTTGGAACCACACCATAGTGGTGTTCACTAACGGCAAGTGGCTTTGTGACTATACCATTGAGCATCACATTGAGAGTGAAGGCAAAGCTCTAGAGTGGCTGATCGAAAAATGTGGGAACAGGTATCACATATTTGACAGAGACGTGAAGGACATAAATTATGTCTCAGAACTGGTGAGAACAATAGAAGAAATGGTTTCAGAGAACAGTCCATATGAGGCAAGCAGAGAGACACTGAGCCCTGTGGAGAACAGGGTATCCACAGTTGTCCAGAAGGAAGATGAACCACTTTTAAAGATGGTGGAAGTTCTCTACAGGGAATGGGACTGGAAAGCTTCAGAATGGTTTGTGATTGAGAAACAACTTCTCTTTGCATCAGGACTACCTATTTCACCTGGAAATCAGAGCATGCTTGAGCCAGTACAATGTAAGTGATTTACAAACTTTCCTTGTACAGACGTTTATATAAAACACTATAAAGGATTTTTGTGGCCAATCAGTCACGTATGGGCCTATGTCAAACATAGCATAAAAAATACTTCTTATAGCTTCTTCCAAGTGATTTATTATATAAGCATTCCCAGGACTTTTTTTAATGCCACATGTTGTTGCTATGATAACAATATCTTTACAATACATCAACATACAGTTAGCGTGGGTTGGCAGTGGAGAGCAGCGGCACCTGGCTCTGCCATCTTGCTCTTGTGAGTTATCATGGCTTGTGACAATCTGTGACGAATCAGTGAATCAGACAAAATTTCTAACCAGCATGCACTGCACCGAGCCAGGTGGCGATCAATGCTGCATCCGCCTAGCTGATCTCAAACAAGGCCAATCTGAATTTTTCTTAAAAACCCTGGTGTCATCACTGCCGCTACTTTTCAATTAAACAATCACATTAGATGGATCGAGCAAGCTAGCAAGCGTAGATAGCAAACCGAACTACAAAGCGATAAGTAGATAACGCTTTTTATCCAAGGTCTTTAAATAGAAGGACTCACTGAAAAAGCAATGCTAACCCTAACCCTATGAAGGGAAATTACTCAGCGTAGAGCTCTTTGGTCACACGGTTTGGTCAACTATATGGAAACATGCACTGAAAGGTCAAAAGTTGTAAGAGTGCTTGTTGTATTCATGAAATCTAAAATCAGTAACAGTATGTTATTGTGTTTTATGTAGTCTCTGGTGATTTTCAACCCAAAGTGAGTGGCAAAAACGAAAGGAAACGTTCCAAAAGCATCAAACAGGAAGAGGAAATAGAAACTTTGCTTGGCAATTATTTTGGGATAGGAAAAGAGAGCTTATCAGAATTAATGGAGAAAACTTTGATGAATTTTGACAAAGACAATCAGGAATCTTTGGGTGAGTAGTAATTGAAATTATTTTTCTACTTATGCTGTTTCTCTTATCAATTTCCATTCCCTCCATGTCTTGCTTTGAGGTTAACAAACCTAATATTTTATTATTTTTAAGGTGTTGATTCACTTGATTCTGGCAAGACAGTTCTCAAACCCCAATGGAAGGAACTAATTGAGAAGGAGTGGATGCGAAGAGAAAATAAATTGATGTATGATGTCATACACAAGCTTTCCGTTCAATGGGAAAATTATGGTAAATTAGTTTATACTTTTGAGAATCCGTCAAAAAATAAATAATTTGACTTGTTGATTTAACATACAGTACAAAAGCCATGTAATTTGTAATGTTTCTTGTAAACAGATAAGACCTCTAAACCTGATCTTCATCGGAAAGTCTTGTCATGGTTAAGCCGTGGATATCATTCTGGAGCAGGAAGTGTGGAAACCCCAAAGAGCAGTGACAGAGAGCAGTTGCAATAAAGAAATATCTTCCTTAAAGTCCAACAGATCACCTCCCTGGTCATATTGTACATATATTTAATATGCCCATAAATACTGAAAATAAATGTATTTGAATTATTATATACAAATCCTTTCCTCCCGCTGTAAAACAAAATATGATGGGTGCCTACGCAAGCTTGAGCAAAACTATTTCAACCAATCTCACGATATTCACCCATCATCTTAAACGTTTAGGGTCTAAGCTAATGCTAAATGTAATACTTTCATAGAAACTATGTTATGATATATATTACATCTATCTATAAATTATGTTAAGTTTAGGGTTTAAGGTTGATGTTGTGATCATGTTCTGATGGTATTGTGTGTAAAGTTGCTTCAGAGTATGGGATGATGCATTTCAAATGTCCTGGTAAGGTTATTACTTCTGATCAAGCTGATATTTCGCTGACCTCCTCTCAAGATAGACAGACTCACTTGTCATGGCTATGTATGTATTACATAATAACACTGTGATAACAACTTTGTAGTTTGATTGTGGACTATCTTTGTGGGTGCTGAGGATAGTTGGTGATCTTTTCTGTGGATCACAATTTTTGTTTCTATTGTACAATCTCAACATCATCCAGAAGTTCCTTGGGAATGTGTCTGCACTGTGGGCATGTTTGGGGTGTGTGAGTACTGTAGGTGTACAGTGTAGTTCCCTCTGGGTTATGTCCATATATAATATGTATAGACACATGTTGCGCTGTCTGGGTCAGTTCTTTTATTTCGCAAAAGGGCATCTCCTGCTGGTGAGTTTGTATAGTTCATTTAGGTCATGTGAACTGACTGCAGTTGAGAGCATAATCTCTTCAGTAGGTATCAGTTCACCATGTCAGAGAAAAAACTCACGCCCTATCATCCTGACGTTCAAGTCTTTGAAAGCATCGTCGGTATGTAACAATAACCATTGGGTTTGTCATTTATTGACGTATGAGTATTTTCATAATTTTAGAGATATTTGAAAAGTTTGTGTGCAGATAACATTTTATCTCTCTGTTGAGAGAAAATGGGCATTGCAGGAATAACCATTATGTTTACCAGTAGCCAATCTTTTTGTATCATTCTATATAGTTTCTGATTTATTTAATACTTACTTTACCGTAATGGGAATTTGTACACATTTTTCATTCTGTTGGTTTTACACTACTGACCATTGTTACATTAAAGAAGGTCAATTTTGAACTCCTTTGTGCATGTTATAATTGGGGATTGGGGAGTTTATCTGCCTGTTACTTCAGGCAAGGTGTGCAAAGAGGACAGGATACATGTCTTTAACCACATTGCAACACTCACATAATTCACACGACTGTTGACAGCCCTTCTGTGTGCAGCAAGTCATCCTAAAACCAGTGTTGGATCAGTAGGCAAAGGCACAACTGTTCTTATTTTGTCGTGTGGCTGAATCACAATGGACAGTATTTCAAGATCCTCGAAGATACCAATAGTTACACCTAACCAATAACAGGAAGTGGTAATCACCAAGGAAACAGTTGAGGAGACGATGTGTCATGCACGTTTGTCAAGGAAACCCAGGACAAATTCCGACAAAATGATTCAGAGGTAAGTTTCTAAGTTTGTACTGTCATTTATACCATTACAAGCTCCTATTGTGCTAGTTTATGATAGGTATCAACTTTACTACAATAATTTCTGAGGTAAATGACTTAAACAACATATAAACAAATGTTATTGCTGTAGCAAATGTTTTCACTTGGCTGACAGCTTCACAGTTAACCTTACATTACCCTATGTATTTGAAAGCTATTTTTCATGGTTATCTTAAACCGGGAGAGGTTTTTTCTCTCCAGAGTTTAATGAATAACAAGTTGCCTGGATGACCAGCGCAGAAAGGGGCTTCACAGTCACAACAATTTGTGCTGTGAGTGCAATATGTGCCATCGCTTTTCATCTTCCCCTGGAAGAGGATGAACAAACAGATGCTGGTTGGAGCATATTCACACATATTTTGATGTGTGATTTGTGTGACTATAAAACCCTTAAGTTGTTTCCTGTTTTTTCCGAGAATTAACCACGTTCTGTAATTAAGACAACTCAACCTACGCAGGTTATGGGGGAGAGGAAGCCTTACAAAATTCCATGATCAACATTAAGCTCATCATATCTATAGACAATTAACAGTCCTGAAAGAATGTCAGGTGGAACTGGAGTTATAAGTATTTGACCACAAGATGTCAGCAAATGCTTATATATTATTTCCTTAGTCCCAGACTGACATCTTGAGATGTCAAAACCAGAAACACTTTCCTTCATTCGTATCTCACAATTTTGTAATTACGCAAATGTATGTGTCTTTTGCCTGTCCCTGTAAACACTGTTAGGAGATGCAAATAAAGTACTTTTGGACAATTACAACTTTTAGACATTATTGTTTCACTGATATGGCTGTATTCTAGGCCTGAACAATCTAAAATAATATTTTTTCAGTTACAGGCAGAGCTCCTTCTGCCTCCTCCTTTTTCTCATGCCTCCTTTTGGCTAAGCTTCAGCCAAGCCTGCTCCATTTTGTTCTTCACTGGCATAGATGTTTTTAGTGTTTCTCTTGCACTGTGATGTTTATTTATTCCTTGATGCCCCGGGGTACAGTAGGTTCACATAACTGTGCATTTTGCTATCCGAAGAGAGTGGGCATGCTCAAAAGGTTTGTGCTACATACTGATAGGGTACTGTGCAGTAATTGTGAAACATCTGTGTTCTGATTGGACATACGCATCTGTAGGGACCCAAAAGTTTAGCTTTTCAGTCCCGCCTGCCCATGATGAAAATGCAGTCTTACAGGGATTGCACTGAACTGTTACATACAGTGTAACAGTTCAAACATCAAATTGTAATGTTAATGTAATTACCAAAACAGTCAAAGTGGTAATACAATGTACATAGTTTAACAACACCCCCCACACAGCTGTGGGGCCAGAATGTATTACACTTCCATTTGAACTAAATGCAGAAAACACACATAGTTTTATGTTCTAATGAAGGAAATAAAGGAACTCATTAATAAAGGAAAATAAGCAGATTATTTTTAATGTTCTTAATACATAGGCCTACTTCACTCACTAATAGCTTCAGATTCACACACTCTTAACATCTGGGGCCTCTAACAGGGGTATTCCTGCTCGTGTGAGTTCTGAAAGTGTGTCATGAAGGGTGTTTTTTTATTACTTATCTCATAGCAACTTCTCTTGGTTTTGAAATGGGGAAGCAGGCATTTTCATAAAGGATTTGGGGGGATGTGAGTGGGATGGGAGGTCTCTCCAAGGACATCAAACTTCCTCTGTCAATTCCCTAATTACGGTTGCACGGATACAAACAAAACCTTGTTGCCCACAAGTGTGCATCAAATAAATGAGCCATGACTCAAGCTGCCTATGAAAACACGCCCTACGATCTTTGAGTTCTAACGGCAGCAGGGAAGGGATGCCTCCAAGTGTGCACATGGTTCATCTCAGCGTTGCTCAACTCAGGTCCTCCTAGCTAAAATAAGATGCCTTGTTTTCTCACTGGCTCACACTCTCCCGCTGCTTCAGGCCTCTGCATACGTGACGCTAATTGTTTCTGCTACTTGTGCCAAGTACCGACTGTTCCCAGCACATTCTACAGACAGGGCCCGGTCCCTCAGCTGCTTTTGGTGTCTGTTTAAGGGATAAAAAGATGTGTGTTGCCATCTGTAGCCCCCCCCCCCCCCCCCCCCCCCAAGCCTTCCTTCATCTGGCCTGTGGCTGCCAGCACGTCACAATACTACACGCTCACAAAACCTCTGAGGTAAGTTTCTTCAAACCCTTTTTTCAAACAAGGAAATATAAATGACACGAAGAGTACAACCGCAAAAATCTGAAACAGTAATTCAGGGCGTTCTTGTTTTGACGCCTACTGACGCATCGCACGGTGTTCAGGAAAAACACACTGACAATGCAAAACCTATACGGTCAATACCGAATTTCTGATTTCACTGACTCCTACAAAACCAATGCATTTACGCATGCATATATATGATGTTCTAGGCTATGTATATTACACTAATTCCCTAATTTATGGAGCCAGTTTGCATGCTCTACATGCATCTCTATATCAAATTTAATATTCATCAATAATTTCACCAGCATGTGGCAGTGTTGTCTAGCTAGTCACCAGTCCTTTGTTTTCTCTCTTGTCCCCTCAGATCAGGAAGCCCAGTGGCAGGTCTATGCCATGGTACTTTGAAATCATGTTTTTCTTGTTGGTCCTGATAAATGCAGTTCTGACATATAGAGCACGAGGGTCCCTGTTTTGTCACTCTTGTAATGACTCAAGTGTTGAATTGTTATCCTCATGTTTATTATGGGATGCCACAATGCATCCCTTTGTAATGGCAGTCTGTTTAGCACCATCTCAGCAGTCAGAGTAGGTCTGCATGCATGAATGCTAAGTGATGCTAATCAAAGGAAAGGGGTCCGCCAAGACGACTGACGGACATTCCTTATTTTCTTTTCCAATTGACTTCTTGACCAATTGAAATCTGACATTCTTCAGATTTGTCCTCCATTTGACAACTATGTTTCCCAACATGACAAGCATGTTAAGAGATCTCACCAGACACAGTTGGAGAGGTTGAAATTGATTTGCTCAAACTGGGTGGCCGTGCAGGACTGAGGTTGGGCCTGTTGACGAGAGCCAATATCATAAAATCATGCTCCAGAAGAAATTATGCTCTCAACTGCAGTCAAATAGCAAAATTTGACTTCCTCTGAGCAGTAGACGACAGATGGACTACTCCAAGTGAAAGTGATAGGCTACTTACATAATCGACATAATCTAGGTAGACTAGATTACCTGCGTGTATATGCCTGTTTATCAGCATCCAATGATCAAAAAGTATCTTCCCACTAGTCTAGATTGATTGTGTCCATATAATACAGAAATGTGTACCAACTTTGATGGTGGTTAGAGCTCACTCATTTCACTTTTCAGTATATCACATAGCTAATTTAACACAGTCAGACAAGTCGCAGGACTGCAATAAACATGACCAATCATTAAGATCGGACTAATGATTGGACAGCATTTGGACTGAATGCAATGATTGGACGGGCTACTTGTCTGTCTGCCTACCTACCTCCCGGCAGTAGTCAGCTCGCTCATATGTTTTGGAGTGGCTTTGAAGGGATATTTTGGTTTGAATACTTTTGAACTCTAGCTAAAATTGCTAGGTTCGCAAATCTTGGCTACCCTGCCTTTAGCTTGCCAAATTGTTGGTTCAAAATTATCCCGTTGCGGATGTTGATAATTTACAGGTAGGTCCATCTGTCTTATAACTTACTCTGCAACAACTGCATCTTCCACCACTTTCAATAAGGCCAAGACTGACATTCTTCTACCTAAGACCTCAATCACCTCATTGATTATTTAAATTTAAGTGTGTGTATTAGGAAGTCATATTACATTCCAGCCTTCATTGACTATATTTAGGTGAATTTGGGATTGAACTTTTAAGATGCCCTTTAGTCATGGAAAATGTTGATACATTATCCCCCAATGCGAAGATTCTGTCTATTGGCAGGTCTGTCTACCTTTCTCTGTTTAGGGATAAGCCAGAAAAATTCATTACTATCTCTTCTTTTGTGTCTCTAACCCCAGTTGTAAAAATTCTGGAATCTGCCACAATACAAACCAAGGCCTGACTGGCAGGTGTGCTTGTTTGACTTTTAAATCACCTCAGCATCTTTTCTATTAACGTAGCACGTAAATAAATACAAATTTCAATTTCCATGGAGTCACGCAATGAGGTGACAGTCCTCAAAAACATCAAACGAGAGTGCTTCAGGGCACGTGAGGCTTGCCGAAACCCAGGCTAAGAGAGGAGCTGACACCTTGAGCAAGGTGCAAAAAAGGAAGAAAAGGTTGTCATTTCTTCAGAAACAATTAGGAAGTGAGCTTTTGGATTTGGAGCAGGCAAGTCTCCTGGCTGTTTAATGTCTTTGACTGGCAATGTCATCTGCAATGTGTGCCACCCATTCTCTAGAACTCCACAACTAGATGCACCCAGCTTCTCAGATATGATGTCTGTCACACCAGGCATCACTGCAATTTGGATACAGAGCTTCATCTGGGGGTACTGCTCCCCCGAATAAGAACTCTGGTCTGCTAATCTTCTTGAAGCACATTTGATTAATTTCAGGTGCGGCTGTGGGAAAACTGTAGCCACATAACAAATACTAAGACACACAATGGCATTGGTTGATGCAATCTATCCACTGAATTCTATCATGATGCAGTTTGATAACGGCCCAGACATGTACAGTAGCAAAGCTGTAATGCTGATTTGCAGTGTCTTTACTGTGATCATGTTACTACACTAAATGAACATATTGCTAACCCCAATACTGTATCCACAAACTCCTCCAGTATTACTTGCAGTTCCTATTTAACCTTATCTTTAACAGCTTGCTTGGGGACGAATGTCTCTTTGTCTAAAGTCCTTTCTGCAGTGTCCTTCCTCCTTCATTACTCTCACATTTGCCTGCACAAAGTCCAATCCTTATCACGCTTGACGTGCTAATGATAATGTTAAGACTCATACTCATTTGCCATGGCAATTGGACTCTTTATTGAGTCGATTATCAGCCTTTTTCAGTTAGATCAACCCTCTGAAGTGTCTAAGGGCACGGCAAGAACACAGAGGGCAAGAGAGGGAGACTCCAGTCAAGTTTCTCCAGGCTGCTTGTCATGAGAACGAGATGTATGAATGTTGGGAGCCCTGAAAGTGTGTGTGCGTGTGAGAGAGATGGGGGTGGTGTGTGGGAATATTAGACCCAGGGGGTAGGGGAGTGGGTGTTGGGGAGGAATGTGGACAGTGAGACTTTGGTGGGTAGGGAGGGGCAGGGTGGCTGGAGGGGAAGCTGGATATCACAGTGCACCCAGTGTAATAGACCCCGACACACACCACATCGGAAGTTAATCCAATCAGGGAGAGACGCCACGCTCCCATCCGCCCAAGACACACAAACATAAGGTCAAGAGCAGCTTGTATTAGCGCGAAGATGTCAGGGAGAAGTGGTGTAGATAATTGACTTTCAACATGTTGTAAAGGCAACGAGAAATAGAGAGGTAGCCATGGAGAAGGAGAGAGATGGAGAGGGACGGGACGCCAGGCATGGACATTTAAGTCCGGCACATGTAAGACAAAGACATTGTCATTAGGGTTACCCTAACCCTAACCCTTGTCATTTAGCTGTAGTTTGACACAGCAGTCCTTTTCAGTCCAGGAAACTTGTGAAACTTTTCACAAGTTTCCTGAGGACATAATTTCACCTGAAAACTCGGGGATCCAAAAAGTGTCTATGCAGGTGAAGCAAACTGTTTAAACATAATATGCTACGATGGATTTTAAAGACAGGACAGGATAAACCATGCAAGGTACTATAGCATGTGTTGCATTTTATCTTTTTTTTTTTTACAAATCAAATAGAAATACTGTCGCTATCAGAGGCAACTGAAAATCCACACATGAGGGGATGTAACATTCTAAAAGGCCTATTTACTCTTTTCATTTCCTCGTGTACATACAAGACGAGAGAGTGTGGGGCTTTATGTATGAAAACAGGGCCCGGACTAATGTTCCATGAAGACCATGGTGAATTCATATTGATGGGAAAGCAGCTTCAGAAGCCCAACAGCCATGATTTTTTCATAAGCCGCGGGGAACAAGAAGTCAGTCAGCTGACAGGTGCTAAAGCTGCCAATAGCACTGTGGATAAGAGATGGGACACAGAAGAGAGCCAAAGGAAGTGAGAGAGAGACAGAGCAAGGCTGTCTTTTCTTTTTAAAACGCTTCTCTAAACAGAAACCGAGACTGCCGCATGTGTGTGCGCTCGTCGCTTCCTGTTCAGTTCCATAGCTGGGGAGGATTTTACGGCGTCGATTTTGTAAACACCAGAATGCATGTCAAGTATGATGAGTCTTGATAGCTGTAAAACATACCCAAGGACTACTCCTCACTTATTATCTGCAATGAGAAGCCCTGGAGCTGTGTCTGCACCCTCTTGCCTCTGCTCCTTGCACGTCACGCCACAAGTCCCTCTCTGGAAAGCATTGATTATTTTGGCATGAGCCAGTGAGAGCGTGAGGTGTGATTCCTTTGTGTTCCTTCCGAGGAAAGAAATCTGCAAAAATAAATATGTTTCTGAGCACTGTGCAGCCACACGAAAAATACGAGCACACTGGGAGGAATAAAGATGATGGATTTGCCAGATGATGTGTGAGTTTGTGTGTGTGCACGTCTGTGTTTGTGAACAGGAGAGAAGTATCTGGAGTATGAGTTTATGATTTTAGCGTGCGTGTGGAATGGTGTGCATCTCCTCATTCCTTTATGTTAGTGTGTGCATGTGTTCATTGCGTGTGTGTGTCTTAGTTGTAGGTTCCCTCTGAGTCCCAGACTGCCAACCTAGGGCCATGCCTGGGTTCCTCCAGTCAACTTTACTGCCTTCATCTGGCTTGATTAATGGCTGGTCGCCTTATCAGTCCTTCTCCCTGCAGGCCCAAGTGTCTCCCTCGAGCCTCTATATGCCCCCAGCCTCGAGCTTCAGTCTCGTTATTAACACACACAAACACACATGCTCACACAGTAGGACTCAGGAGTAAGGGATGCATGGTCCCCAAGGGGCCCTGAGAAACAGAGAGAAGAGGTGCCAGGTATGGGATCGTCCGAGCTAAAGGCAACCATCCTTTCACCGCCCAGTGACAGAGTCTCTCATCTGGGTTGGCTGTGGTCCCCTTAGCTCAGCAAACATCCATCAGCCAGATATTACAGTAATCCAAAGGTGATACATTAGCCTGAGTGCCAGGGGGACAGTGTGTGTGTGATGGATGCCTCCAACACTGGCTGGCTTTGTCACAGAGGCCATCTCTCTCGAGAAGCATGAACACCGAACAGCCAACTCCTCTCTACGCTCATGTGGTTATCTGAATTTATTCCACCGTAATGCACCCAGTATTTTATTCTTAATCACACTGCCCAAAGGATTGAAACATATTTCCGCCAAAGAAAGTGGTGCAGAGTTGCGAGCTGTTATGAAAGCAATACATTACTGCAGCACTTAGCAAGCCAGAGAGAGAAAGAGAGAGAGATGAGGATCGTCTCACCGTGCGGTTGTGATGTGTTTATAAGACTTTGTTAGTGCCTCGCTGGCGCTTTGATTCAGACTATGCATATTACTTATGTCTGAGACTCTATCTCGTACAGCATTTACATAAATTTCACCTCAGGGTTATTATCAATCCAATTTATTTGCCCCAGTTATGTTTATTATTATGTTTTATGGTTTTTATTCCGTGTTGAACGTCTTCAAGGAATCTGCCCCAGTATGTGTGTCTTGTTCCTGAAAGAGATTGGAAATACTTTCCAGAACTGTGAGAACCAATAAACAGACAACCACCCGCTTTTGAATACATCTTTAATGTTTTATGTATGGCAAACGCAATAGCTTAGGGCAGGTTCAAGGCCAAACACTGAGTGTTGACAGCGGTTCGTATGGTTGGATACACATTGAACACAGACAGGGAACGGCCGCGGGGTTGAGCAAGGTTTCACATATGGGAAATGTGAGCTGTCCTTTCTATATATTTACCTGATGGGCAGACCCAAGCTAAGAGAATGGAAACATGGTTTTGGCTGGAAATGTACTCCTCTGGAGCTGTGAGGGAAAGCAGCCAGCAGGAGTCAATCGGATCTGGACACAGTCATCCTTTTTCTGATGCTGCTATAGAAGAGCTGCATGGACAGTGTGGTGTGGGAATATTTGAATCAGTGCTCTCTGAGGCCTCTGTCTCTGGTCAGAATCAAAGACAGAGCTGGACGAATGCCTTCACAATGCTTTGCTTAGTTTCAGACGTGAATATCTGTTCCACATTAGATGACAGAATTGAAAAGAACTGAATAGAATTAGTTCTCTCTGAGGCATGCCATCTCTTTCCAATCGTCTGTCAGATCATTTTAACACTTTTGGCTTCCAGTTAGCAATCTGCTGCCTGCAATGAGAGCAGGTGAGTGTCATGACATCCATCAACATGCAGACAGACCTCGTTTTTTTCTCCCTGAAATACGGAAAAAAAACGAAAACTTTTATTTGCCAGGTGTAAATGGGGAAATGTGTGTGGAATTCCTCCTGCTCCCCATCTCCATCCTGTGCTTGTCTCAGTACGTCTTTGATAGCAGTCATACTGTGAGACAGACAGGCCTGCGCCAAGCTGATGGCATCAAAAGGGGCCAACTGACAGCAACTGTCTAACAGCCATCTCCTTCCTAAACACACTTCTGGTCCCCAGTCTTCTTTCCATCGCTCCTTCTCTCTCTCTCCCACCCCACCTCCTGCCTCCCCCTACTCTCTTGTTCTTTCTCTCATTCCTTCCCTCTCTCAGATAATCCTGCAGAGAAAGATCGTACAGGGAGATAATTCAGCTGCACCATTTAAATGAACTCCAGTGTGTAAATATCCTTGTAAATATCTTATGGATGGTTTGACCATACCTTTTTGGCAAATGCAAGCTTTTTGCCTTGTTGTTGATATGCTGTAGGCCTTCCTAATAATCTTTTGTGATCTTGTGAAGACAGTAAACTTAGAGATGCAGAGGCTTAGAAATGCCAGCCTCTAATAGAATGCTAAATCTGAAACATACACACACACACACACACACAAACACACACCTTACACCTGATTGTCACTGTGTTTCATCAGCCATCAAAGTCAGGCTACCTGTCTTCTGGGTTACATTTCCAACCTGTTGAGACCGTGTCAAGATGACACACATAGACAACTGTAACCGACTTCTCCCGTTCCTCAACAAATGAATGAATGATGAATGAATGCCACAGACAGCGCCATAAGTCATCACACCTCCTCCTCCTCCTCCGGCTGCTTTCCCACTCCTGGTGGAAATGAATGGCAGCAGCTGAGAGAGCTGTGCATATCCTTCTCTCCCTGACCCGGTCTCTGCTAATGTGTTTTCGTCTTTACTCCACCCTTAGAGGCCATTGTTATGTCTGCTCAAATAACCACATTACATTTAGCTTCCCCATCCCTCTCCAAACCCTCTGCCGGGGAAATTAGAGTGTGCCGAAAATAAAGGAGACACCAGGAAAGTATTGTTTCTCCGCCAAACAACACTTAGCCAAAGGCCTCTTAATATAGATAATGAGAGAAGGTTGGTCCCATATATCTTCATAAGTCAAGTAATTGTCACTTTTCTTGCTGGATGGGTAAGAATGCCTGTACACAAACACACTTCACACGGTATCTACATAAAATTCTGGGAGGGTTATCTAATGGTTAGTTAAACTAATATCACCTGTTTCTGTCTTGCTTTCATTGTGCAACATCTGTACAAGGGGCTTGGTATTGAAGTGACTCATTACTGTAGATTTACCTTCCAGATGTGGTGTTGTCAGAACTGGAAGATTATCGCCAACTCTCCATCTAAACCAGATATTTTATGTGTTTGGTTACGGTTTGTGTGTTTACCAAGAATGTAATGATTGCTCTGAATATGCAGCTGTTCAAGAAACAGATTTTATGGCTCACAAAGTCATGCAATGTCCCCCCAAAAAAGTATTTGTCAGTTAACAAATCATAACATTTTATATATTCCCCTTTGGCAGAAAGGTTTTCATTATCAGTCTGTGTCAGGTCAGTAACTCTCTATCACTATCTAGAAGTAAAAAGGTATTCATTTAAATCAGCCTAGCTTTGCCTGGACTCCAATTTAACTAATAACGAGCACAAATAATTCATGGCAGTCGAATACATAATTCATAATTAAATTACTGCTTGATGGAGTGGAATTTATTATTTGTGAAGACACATGTGCGGCCATTAATGCACTAATTTATCTCCAGAGGTTTTTTCCCCCTCTCTATTGGCACATTGCTCACTCAGCTGTAGTCAGCTGCTGGGTCTAGTTACTAAGTTGGGGTAACACATTGTTACAATAGATTATGCGCGCACATGAATAGGGCAGACAATAAGTGATAGCCACAATATGCATTTGCCTTTAAAACTTAAGGGGGAAGTTTCATTTATTGAGCGTGTCACATGGCTCCAATTAATAATTATTAACACCCCCTCAGACGCAGAGTTACTAATACATTCCAGGGCTTCAGGGGAATCTCCCTCACTCTCTCTCACTCTCTCTTAATATCTCTCTCACTCACTCTCTTTCTCTTGCCCACTCTCTCTTTCACTCTGTCTCTCTCCTTAGCCGGGACCATAACAGTAGATTAAAGTAGAGCAGAGTGTCTGCTAGCTTCCTCACAACCACTTAGTGTAGTAAGAGGTCCTATTATCTACATACTGTACATGTCTACTCAAATACAACTGGGACAGCCTATAGTGTTTTTGGCCTGAGCACCAATGTTTCCTGGTCTTCCTGTGTGTCGCGAACACACTCTTGTAATGCCAGAATCTCTAGCTGTGGGCCACACACTCTTATAGCAGCTGGTGGAAAAAAACTTTCAAACTACAGGATATCACTTTTGATCTGATCATTGTTTAATTGGAACATTGTTGTTCCTGATTGGAACAACAACAAATCCTTAGTGTTTCCCAGTTTTCTTGTTTATTTATTTGTTTATCCACGCAGTAGTTAAAACTGCAACACAATTCACTGGTTTTAAATGCAATTCACTAGCTTTTTATCACAGTCACAGTTAATGTAAAGCAACTGTGTACAATGCATGAACTGTCCCAAGTTCCAACATGAGGCCTGTACTGAGTTCAATCACATGACACCTTCATCAGTCACATTGTCATGTGTAAGGTCAATGACAGTACAAAGTCAGTTGTCCCAAGCTAACAGCAACTGTCATTAAAGCTTAGTGTATGCTGTAAGGGTCATTTGTACATGATGTAGCCCTTATGACAGAGGGTTCAAGTTAAGTGCAGTGGATAATTCTGTTCTTCACACCACATCTAGTTCTCCCTCCAGACAAATGCCAAACATAGGCCAGACTCTTTTTAATGGTCCCCGATAATAACAGTGCCTTTAGCATCCATGAGAAATATCCTATTATCTATTGATTCAGTCTCACCCTGTATCTGGGTGAGTTACGCCTCCCTCTAATTCCCATTACCAGGAACACTGTAGCCTTATCAAGGGAAACAATAAACTGGTTGTCAGCACAAGGAGAAAATATGAGGAAACATCTGCCCAGTTCAGAGGACCCCATGACTTTGTGGTGAAAAAGAACCATCCTCCTCCCTCCTTCTATAATCCCCCTTCCTTCACAGTCCTCCTTGTGACCTCTAGGTGGGTGAGAAGGAGGGGTATGTGTATGTGTGTGTTTGGGTGGGGGGTGGAGGGGGGTGGGGGGATTTGCACGTACAAGCTGGGCTAAATCTGACCGCCGTAGAGATAAATCTGACATTTTAATCTCTCTCATTTCACAAGGGGCAGGGTTTTGGGGGTGAGTGGTGGGACTTTGGGGTTGGGAAAGGTGTGTGGGGTGGTGGTTGGGGGCTGGGGGGCTGGGGGGCTGGGGGAGTGGTGGTGGAGAAAGAGGAGAGGGACACCTCCTCCCAAAATAGAAGCCAGGCTCATGGACCATAAAGCTGTCACAGAGACACACGTCTATGGCAACGATGGAATCCGATCCCCCCCCCCACCCCCTTTTCCCCAGCTTCCTCAGATGTGGCTGTTATCTCCTTCCTGCCTGGTATGTCTCCCTGCTCTTTAAGACAAAGGGTAGTAAAGCTATAAATTGTGCATCTCACAGAAGGTATGGACATTCTGTCTGAGAAAGGCTGTGGGAGCTGCCATAAAGCAGCCACCCAGTCATAGATAAAGATTTACAGTTATTTAACATCCTCCTCTTCCCCTAAATCACCCCTGATAAGAGAATTAAGTGATGGCTATAGGTTCTTTGTCCTTAGTCTATTGATTTTGTTCGCCCCTCAGAAGGATCCAGAACATTATAATTATTGAGCCCTTTCGTTGGATTCTGGTTTACAGAGTGAGAGAGGCGCCCTATCTTCGATTCTAACACAGTTAAAACAAAAGGCTCCCGTTTTTCAATTTAGTAATGGGCTTCCAATTATGCTTCATTTACCTTGTTTTTCCAACAAATGGTTTATCTGGGGCCTCTGTGCTATAAACAGCATCTCTGGCTGGTGACAAGCCCCTCCTATCACCTACCTGTGACTCACAACCCATGTGGTCTTCGCTACCGTGCTAGTTTAAATGTGGTCACGACCAACACACGGCATTGGATTTGTGTCTTCATGTATGACAATGTAAATGGTATTATCATCATGTTCTGGGCACCATGGCTGCAAGCAGACTGGATAACAAGACACAGATGTTCAACACAAACTGCTACATGGAAGAATGTGACCTCTCCGGTTCCTCTTGCCTGCTGACAATTTATTGTCAGCAGAGGTGTGGGGGAACGCAACTGATACGTTAACTTGGGGGTCAGAGGAGGTGAATGTTATTGAGGCTGGCTGCTACTTGACACATGCTCAATCTCCTTTTAACAGCATCAATAAATATGTCTGATTATCAATACATGTCACAAAGGCTGCTGAGGGTAGAGACTGTAGGCTGCTGGTGGATGATGGTTAACAAGTTGCTTTTATGTATCGACCCCAATCGGATTGACTTGAGCGTAACACTGGCCGCTGTGGCAGTGTCAGATGTTTGGAATGTGAAAACACAGCCTGGAACAGCGTGACCCTGTGCTGGAATGAATGTAAAGTCTCGCTGTATATAAGGTTGATGGAGTGTTCCGTGTGGGTGCTGCACTTTTGTTATCCCCCTCCATGTTAAAGGGGATGTGTCACTTGTTCGTTGGGAGCTGTCAGTGATGTGCCACTCATCCAGCTCCACAGGGAAGCCCGGCGATCCCTCCGTCTCTATGTACCTGTTAATTCCGGTTCCTTCCACTTGGCTGAACGCTCTCTTTTTTTCTCTCTCTCTTCCTCTCTCTATCTCTCACGCTTGTGTTCCCCTACACATACACACACACACACACACACGCATGTATGCCTTGGGCGCCACTGAGGGCCACAGCCCACTTACCACAAGCTGACAGTTGGCTTCTTAACAAAGACGCAGGGAGTATAATTAAATAATATTTACCTTTGATACCAAGCCAGCTTTGTGATTAATTAATTCACCCAGGGTGTGCTGGAATTACACTCAATGGGAGACAGAAAAAAACCTTTATAATGGGACAGGCTTTGGGGAGAAAACCCAACATTGTGCCTTCATCTCCACCCACACCGGTGTCCTCGGCAGAGGGGAGTAAGGAAGTTAAGTGGTCTTCTATTTGAAATAATGACCCTGCCCTGATGTTTAGGCCACATTAGCCAGAGTGTCTGGGGCCATGAGGCTAATGCAGGAGGACAAGGGTTTCTTCCACATCCCTCTAATTTCCCCTGACCTTTGTCTCGGCGGGGAAGAGGGAAGGGGAATTGCAGTTGATGTTGTCAGCGTCACACAGGTGCAAGAGTAGCTGTTGAGATGTAGCCTACAGCATCTTTGGCGCTGGAGGGATACACCCCAACCCACCCCAAACTCGCACACTCACAGACAACACACCAACGAACAATCTTCACACAAATACTCCAATAACTGTATGTTCAGAACACATTCCCACATAATTGTTGATTATTGAGTCAAATCAAATCACGCTAAACATCAATTGCACAGATCTTTCGCTAAAGTCAACTGTATAAATTGTTTATTAATATATAAGTCCCTAAAAGCATGCCTAAGGAAACTGTGGCTGGAGGCACCACAGAGAAAGGACAGAGGAAGCTCTCCTTTGAGGCACCATGATGTCAACCATATACCTCTCTTATTTAGCTCAGCCTGAATTACATTGAATCTACTCTGCCTTTATGTGGTGTCTGCCTGAAAGCAAAAGATTTGTTGTTCAAATATATAGGGATCGTTTTCTTCTAAGTTTAACTTGATATCTCGAAGATCTTGAATTAACCGAGTATTATTTTTCCTCATCCATTGTAACAAATCTTGTGAATTTGTGGTTCTTCTGAGGAGGTAATCAGAAGGAAATGTTTTAGACTTCTTCTGTGGTTACCAACAACGTTAAGGACCTGAATCAAGATTTCACAAGATGTCACATTTATCCTCAAGATTGCCTACCACATTGTCAAAGGGGAAAGAAACTACTGTATTATTCCCCCCCCCCCCCCGTCATTTGTAAATTACAGTCGCTACGGAATAAAAAGCATCTCAAACCACTTCCGTAAATGATCGTCGATAATAGTCATGAATCACTTATGGAATTGAGAAGCTGTTGATTTATAATTGGACGCTGACTGCATGAAAATATATTGCTCTCACAGCTGAGAAGATGTGGTGAGGTCCTAAGGCCCCCTTCATCATTCTGCTCTCAAACCTTGGTTAATGCCCACATCTATTACGTCATGTACTGTATATAGAGTACAGATTCTCTTAAAAGCCCTATATTAGTTCTAGCTGACCACTGTTATGCTCCCTAAAGCCCTGTACCCTGACCCTAACTTGGAACAGATAAATCACCCACGACAAGAGGATTTTAAGAAACGCATTTTGAACATTCTAATTGTCTGCCATTCTAAATGTTCCACTGCAGAAAATATGTCTCTCATTAGGGGTGTAAACGGTTGTAAAGGGCTGTAAAATTACAGGAGAGCTTTCAGGAAAATTTGCAAAAGGTTATTAATAAAAGTGTTTGTATTTCAGTTTCATTCATTGTACATTAACCCAATACTCAAGTATTAAATATAGGTGCAATATAATTAGAATACTGACAGTGTTAACTTTAATCCTGTGTTCACTTAAACTTTAATCTTGTTGAAATTTATAGCAGAAGTATTTTGAGTCTAAAAAACAGCCCCATCTAATGGGAAATCAGTTCACTGCATGCAGCTAGTTTACATCTTTCACACACTAGTGTTGACTATAAAGCCCACACACTGCAACATTCAGTCCAAGGAGGTGTTCTGTTAGATTTGGAATATATAATGGTCCATGTTTAGTATAACTAGCTAATAATAAAATGATAAATTGCCAGTCTATCAACAGAAATGTTGAAATGCTAACCCCACCGGATAATCTGTTGGAATTTCTGGTACATACGTAGTATATCTAGATATCCCTTTCTAAGCATATACTAGCTGTGGGCAATGGGTCTCTGCCAATAGTGCATACAGATATCTACCCCTGTACATACACATAGTCAGTGGCATCCCTTCTGGCCATGTGGCTGTATCTTGCAGACTGTGAAGATTGAGGCCTCTCCTATCCCGTGGCCATGACCCCATCAAGGACAGGAGTCACAATGTTTACATCCCCTGAAATCTAAAGAACATTTACCATATGCTGCCTCCTTAATGGGTAGTGATATTTGTTCAGATGCGTGTGACAATTAACGAGGACAAAACAAGGCCGAGATTGATTGGCCTTAACCCCAGGATATTCCTATCCTAGAATATCTCTCTCCTTCTCTCTTCCTCTCTCTCTGGCCCCACCCCACCCCCCTTTATCTCCCTGTGCTTGGGGTCCAGTAGAAGTGATTTATCTTAGCGTGAAAAGACTTGTGATGATGTGGAGGCAGAGTTAGGCCCCGGGCTCTGGCATTGAATGCTTCAGTGACGTTTGCATGAAGTTCACGGCCCCGGAGCCACGATAAATGTCAAGTGCAACAAATGTCCTGTAAATAAGACAGAGCACTGCCAATCCCCTCGGCTTCTTATTGACTGCCAGAGATAAGCAGAGTGGATCTGTGTGTGTGTGTGTGTCTGTAATTAGAGACAACACCTTATCCTTTCCAGAAGAAAATGCTGCAAAACTTGTGTTTCATGGAGGACTGGTTGAAAAAAAAGGAAACATGTACTTCCTTTACTTTGTGAAAAAATAATAATCAAAAGCCATAAAAGGGTGTAGAATTATCATGTCTTCTAAACAAGGTTTTAAAACATAGTTTTGATTTATTAAATATACATTAAACTGATTGAGCTGGACTTTACGTACTCTGATATTGCTAACTAAAGCTCATCTCATAATATCATGACGTATAAAGTTATACATTCACCACCAGACAACTGCATGGTGGCTTAGTGGCCTATATATTCATACTTCACAAAGAAATCTAACAATTTGTACTTTTTGCAATATGTTGAAGAAAATGATGAAAACTTTACTCAGTACTGCCATCCAATGGATGTATAACACATAAACAGAAATATGCTATATCCATATTCCCTCTTAGATTTTTATATACTTGAAAGATGATACTTAGACAAAACCTTAACTG